>NW_019416749.1:3061365-3291142 GCF_000390285.2 Anoplophora glabripennis | reverse complement strand
TGCAGAGAATACACAAAGTTATTATATCATATTATTGGTTTGTAACTCTATCGCCTACTATGCTGGCGCAGAAGTATGATTCTAATCAGAATACATCATTATTTTCCAGACTATCCACCCGTGCTATGGAATCTCCACATTAGAACTCAGTTGAAGCGTGGCGAGAACTCTTTGAATACTTGATACTCCTTGTACGTAGACGCGCATAGAGGCTTTCGCACTTTTTGCGTACGCGTAGTCATTAGAGAATAATAATTAACGAAAACGGAAGTACTAAAAATAATGAACGCCACGCCACGATGTCTGGTAACATAATTGAGATGGCTTAATTAACTTAGATGGTCCCATTACTCATTTTTCTGTGGGTGACAAATTACTGCGGTTTCGTATTCGTCATGAAAATAATAGCATTAATTAGAATATATTAATATGTTACACTGAGAAGAAGATTTAGTTGTATAGTAGCAAAATTTTTCAAGCACAAATTAGTCACTACTTATACAGGGTGTCCCCAGTTGGGATTGCCTATACCTGAAATGGATACAAAATTTCAATTGTCAAAAAAAATCATCATTCTTTATAAAAATTTTTATACTCGACATTCTGGGATATTCTAGGACTCTACTTATTTTATAATACTTTCGGAGAAGCCATTCTATTTAAAAAATATTGCTTAATTGAAAAACAGATACACATGTTTGCATATTAATAATTTATTTTTATACAGGGGGATCAAAAACCTCAAATAGCAAATTTAAATCAATATACGTACCTGGAGATGCTAGACACGTTTTTCTGGCCAGAATTAGAGAAGAACATTTGGAATATAGACAAAAAGCATGTTTCCAACAAGATGGATATCCCGCTCACTCAACAATTCTAGTCGGCAATTGGCTTAACAGAAAATTTCGAGAGAAGTGGATAGGAAGATATGGTCCTATTTGTTGGCCAGCAAGGTCCCCTGACTTGTCGCCGCTTGATTATTTCCTTTGGGGCTTCTTGAAAGAAAGATTGTACAGAGAACCAGTGCAACACAATGTTGATTTCTTGAAAAGCAGGATAATTGAAGCTGCTGCCCAAGTAAATGAAGAAATGATACATTCGACCTACGCTGCATTTAGAAAAAGATTGGAGGGGTTTGTTGAACTTGGCGGACTTCATGTAGAATAGTTTTGTAGTGGCGCGTACATACTGATTTTGCCGTGTTCTCAAAATAAATGTTGGGTTAATGTTTTTGAAGTTTTTGTTCCCCCTGTATAAAAAATAAATTATTAATATGCAAACATGTGTATTTGTTTTTCAATAAAGCAATATTTTTTAACTAGAATGGCTTCTTCGAAAGTATTAAAAAATAAGTAGAGTCCTAGAATATCCCAGAATGTCGAGTATTATCTAGAAGGCCATGCTTTACTCTTCACTGTTTTTACCTTTTCCAAATTTTTGAACACCCTGTACATTAAATTGAACAAATGACTGCCTTGCCAAGAGTTTCTGGACAAGCAAAAATTTTTATGAAGAATGATTTTTTGTGACAATTGAATTTTTGTATCCATTCCAGGTATAGACAACTCGAACCGGGGACACCCTGTATAAGGTCATTCACAACTTATCCAAAAAAAATTGTCAAAAGATGCGTCATCAAAAATGAAGTCAATTTCGTAAAAAAAATGTTTGTAAAATCCTTAGTTTCCGAGAAAAAATTGTAGTATTTTTAACGTTTACATGTTTTAGTCTCTAACGTCTTCGGAATGCATTCTATCACCGTTATGCGCTGTGCGTAGTGCTCTCTCTCTCTGTTCACGTAGCCCCAGTCGATTCCTAATACGGAAATCAGATTTTAGTATTAACGTTTCTGCGATAGTGTTTACATTAGTTTTTCAAGTGTCAAAAATATGTTACGCGTACATCAATTTGGAGTTGATGGATATCGATTTAATTTATGGTTGAAGCAAGACAACATTTATGTTAATGGTGAAAGATTTGTGTTATGGTGAAACGAGACTACTTTTATATCAGTTTGTAGAATTTATTTACATATTTCTTTTCTTGGGAAATTCTTTCAATTTTTTGTCCGTTCATTAAATATGGCGTCAAAACTATATTTTTAAATACTGCACTTTTCATTTTAAAAGGCATAAAATTTACTAACCTACACTGACGGTGAATAGTCATATGTCAGATGTGCCCCACCTCAAGAAGCAGATACGAGATACATGCAGATTAAGACAAGGATAAACTATGCGTCTTCGAAATTCTCTGACAGCGATGCCATTTGTTCAGAAATTTTTTTAGTAATATAAATATCTATTATTTTATTATAAAATTCAATTAAAAAAAAAAGTAAACTTGAAACTTTCCTTTTATAAAAATAAATTAATTGCATTTCATACGTAAAACAGGAAATAAATGGTAAAACTTTCGCAATTCCTAAATAAATCAGAAATGTCTTAGAGAAGAAAGTAGAGATATTGACCATATAAATATATTCCTAGATTAATACAAAATGCAAAAATTACTTTGACTTCTTCAAAAATTAAGTGACTACCTACTCGCTTCAGATTAAACGACTGTGGCTCTCTCCTCGAAGTCATGGTCAGCCAATTCTGGTATCAATAGATCGTCACCGCTAGATGTCAGCATCTATATATCACCGACATCGTCCTCTGCAAACATATTAAGTATATACGTGTACATTTGCCTCTCGCCGTTAGATTTGTGACGTTCTTATCGATTTTTAACAACATAGAGCCACCGACTAGAGTCTAGAGTCGCCGGAAGCGGCTGACTGTCGATTCTTGGGGTAAAGTTCTAAGTCTCAATTATGGGGGGGGTCTTGTCGCCCCCCTCGAAAGTTCAAGTCGCCGGACGGGAGACCGCCGCAAGCGGAAACCAGACCGAAACTTTTAAATGGGGAGCGCACTGAGTAATCTCGTTGCTATGCAGCTACGCGCGATTTAACTTGTCAGCAGGAAAACAATTTGGGGACGAGTTCGATACCTTTTCTTTAGTTGCTATGTAAGGTATGGCCAGAATTGACCTTGACAGTTCAAATTTCGAAAATGAAGCCAGAGGTGGTTAAAGAAATGCAAAGAAATTGCCTTCGCAAATTGGTTGATTTGTATAAAAAAAAATTGAGGATCTCTTGAATAAGAGCATTTCTTTGAATTTTGTCGCAGAAGTAGGCATTTACCAGTCTCGTCGATTATTAAGGAAGACTGCTTTAATGTCTGATCTGGTTTCTACTAAACTGATGTTCAATTGTTTAGTGTTTTAGTCTCTAAATCGACATTTAGTTGCTTTTCCAATTACTGAACACTTACACTTACCATAATTGCCCAATATTTCTTTATACATTTTGTATTTAAGGATCAATAATAAGAAATTCATCAATAAACTCTTCTCCAAGTTTTAAAACATGAAAATTTAAAATCCTGAAGGTTGTCATTGTCGTGAAAGTGTTACAAGCGTAAAAAGTCTCTTCCATGAAGAAACTTTATTAATATCAGCCAAGAGCATGTCCATTTTATTAAACGAAAAACATTATTGACCCGTTACTTCTATAAAGTCAATTACGGTACCTAGAAATTACTATTAATATTTAACCTTAATGTAAATAGCTTCCTGAATTATATAGCTGCTAAAATAAAGCGCCTAGATTAATAGCGAAGGAATAATTTCTGGGAAAGCTAGGTACATTAATAAACAACCTAATGCGACAACGCTAATGGAGTGTTTAACAATGGAATTTGTATTAACCAGCGGCGCATACAAATACATACCGTGCTTCAAAGAGAGCAAGCGATAGTTTGCAGCCAAAACAAAGAGCACAATCGATAATTTATCCATTATAAACGGTTACTTTTTGTAATCTATTAGAGCATTGTCAATAGAATATTTGGTAAAGTTTCTGAATGCAGTTTACAAGCACGCCTCCCATAGATTGTATACCAGTGTTGCCAGATGCAGTTTAGCTGTTACAATTGTCATTATATTGTCATCAATTGTCACTAATAAATCAATTTGAGATATGACCTTCTACAGGAAAATTCTTTTCACGAAATTTCCATAACCAGCTAGTTTACACAGATGAAAATCGCCTTGTCGATGTAGAAAGACATTTTTATAAACATAAATATCTGATTGGATTTGTCAGTAACTTTTTGCTTGATCCTATGTCGATGGTAACAGATATTTTTAAAGGTATAAGTGGACTAAACCTAAACATTTTTGATACCCTTTTGAGCAGCTAAATGGTGCAACTTTGGATAGAGGTAGGTAAAGTCTATTCATTTTGATCGCAGGAAGCTCTCGTAGCTCTCTCTGGTATACAAGGAATATTGGAACATGCCGACAAAGGAGTAACTAGAATTACTTAACCAAATTTCTTTTAATTATCTTTTAAAATTTTGATTGAGCATCAGAGTCTATCTATCTGTAATAATAAGGAAGATATTGCTGTGATCGTAAGAAAAGAAAGAAATAAATAAAAACCTCAATCGTTACATACGACAAATAAAATAAAAGATGGCATGTGTGTGGCATTTAAAAAACATCCTGTAACCGCCAACGCGAAGTAATTTTTTAAATAACAAACGGGGGAAATATTTCCTTAAGGATTTACATATCCTAACATTTACGTGCAATTTTTTTTAGCCTATCACGAATTTTCTCACGATTAGCGTCGGAACGATACCGAAATTTCGCCCTCTGAAACTGACAGCACGAATTTTCTTAAAGTAATGTGTAATTTGTCAGGATTCCCACAAGGGGATGTACCTCCAAAAAAAAAATAAAGAAGCTGCGAATGATTAGATGAATAATTTATCAGATAAATGATAAACAGCGTTTCACAAAGCGGCCGAAATTTCAATAGTATCTCCTCCGTGTTATTATGCTCCACCTAAAAGCTTTTCAGAGTTCCCCATATTCCTCAAAGACGTCTCCCCCGTCCCCCCAAGGCTAAGAGAGAACGAGATCGTCTCACAAGTAAAATAAGATTGCTTTATATTTACCCGGTTTGTTTCTACTACACTGAAAGAACGGTTTGGTTGTGGAACACAGACTTTATTCTACCTAATAAACAGTAAACTTGAATACTGACAAAAAAATTAGTTTATTGTAAACAAATGTCAGTTATGAGAGTAAACAATCATTTAAGACGGAGATTTCGGTCGCTATGAAATAAGATGGCGCCACTAATACTTTTTTATAAGATATACAGTTTTTATTAATAAATAAGTGTTTTAAAATGTTATCTTCAAAAACGTAATCGTTGCAAACTAGATAATGATATGGTTTTATTAATTTCAACGCAAGATAAACATTTTTAAATTTAAAAAAAATCACAGTAATATTACTATTTTTTTTTGTAATGTATGCAGTACAGCAGTAATTTATGTAGTAGACCTTAGCATACAACCCTTAAGGACAAATTTCAATCTGATACCTACATCAGAATTTATTATTTATATTTTCTATTTTGTGCAATTGCTTTGTAGAATTGTAGAAATTTATAAAATCAAATGAAGAATGAATACCTGATATTTAGAAAACAAATAACAAACTCAGTCAAGCACACTCAAAACTAACATCTTCAATGGGACACAATATAAATTAACGATTTTATTTAAATCGAACTACAGACTGGTAGAATGATATGACCTCGGATGGAGCGGGGTTGAGCGGGATTATCGCTCTTTACCCGCAGAAGTCCTCGTATCAATTACTTTAACTAAATGGCCGTTATGTAAACTATTGTCGGTGAGATGTACGTGGCGACATCTATTAATAAATCGTACCTAGTTAAACTAAAATAGAGATTGCGCACGACGAGTGACGATATATTTGTATAAAAAGAGTAGTAGTTTTTCTCAGTGTAGTAACAGAAGGATTTGGAGTTTAAAAATTACCCGGCGAGATACAATGGTTTTTCAAGAGGGGCGTAATGTGTTTTATCAATTTGAAACCGGGGGAAGTAATTATGAAATTTTGTTTGTTTAGATTTTTCCCCACACTGCTCCAGGCTGACGCTTTATTAATTTGACTTATACGAGGAGGAGCAGCATATTTGAAAAATATGAGCTTCGTTTCAAAATTAATTTCAGGTCGTTTCGGTTAGTTAAGTGAAATCATTTGTTGTATACACAGTATCCCAAATAATTGTTAGTATCGACTGGTATAGTAGTAAGGTATTTTTATTTAAATAAAACAAAGCATATCTAGTAGCTTCTTACTCTTCTGAGCCATAGTTAAAGTCGTTTATTCAAATCACCGCCGTTATACAGATTACGCCACTTTCTTAAGGGGATGTAATTTAGGTTAATGTGTAAAGTTTGACCTAAATTTCTGTTCAGAAGAATCTTAGAAGTGGTTATTTAAATAAGAAAATTGTACATGGAAAAATACCTTATAAGAAATATTTGTAGTCATTTCTTGTGGACCTCCATTTTGTTTGTCACAGTTGTAAAGTATTTTTGTATAATTCTACAAGAAAATGTATTACTTTTATCTCAATAAAATTCCTAAATATCCTTACAATATTTTTCCCGACAAAGGAACTGGCGCAAATCCGGTATTTTACATAAAAATGAGTTTTTTGCAAAAACTACGCAACTTAGGTATAGGGGAAGCTATTAAAAAATCGTAGGGTCTACAGAAAGGCATCTAATGAAATCATAAAACACAGGGTGTTCTATTTGAAAAAGTCGATTTTTTTGCCCCCTGTATATCGCAGGTCAACTTTTGATACGTTTTTTGAAAGAGCCATCTTCACTCTACAGTTCCTGAAAAAAAAATTATTTCTAGCTGTCACACAATAATAATTATGTCAACTACTAGAAGTTACGAAACAAGAAAAAAAAAATGAAAAAATCGATTATCTCGAAAACTATCAATATTTTAATAGGGATTATAACACAAAGTCCCGTTAATTTTTCACGTATAGAATTCGATAATGCCATAAAAATAAAGGTTTCCATTTAAAAAAATTAAGTTGGTACCTGCCCAGGAAAAACTGAACACCTTGTATATCCAAATATATTTTTATTTTGTGCAGCTCGGGAAAGTAAGCAACTCTGTAGAAAAAAAATTACGTTATATCTTTTATTAACTTAGATATTGGACTTACGAGCACTAGGTGGACTCGCTGTATTTATTTAATTTTCTCTGTAAAATTTTATCGATATTACTTGCTGTCTCAGTAAATCAAGCTCACGAGCGCTTAAGCTTCACTGCTATAAAAATATCGTGTTCTTTACGAGCTGTTGAGTGAACTTATTGTTAATATTTACAGATTATTTACAGGGTATAGTACCCGGAACAAATGAATAATATTTCATGGTGTTTAAATGGCGAATAACTCCAGTGATGTATCATTATGAGATGAGGAATTAATTTTTCTTGTTTACTATCTGCTGCGGGAGTGTGGCCTTTTGTACTCTACTTACTTAACTTTTTAAACTCACACCTGCCTCAAGAGGTAACATATTTAATGGCTCTTCCAGAAGGCAGATAAAACACGCCGTTATACACCCAGGAAACTTTTTGCGGAGAAAAATCACTCCATATTTCAATGAAGCTAATACTCCCTATGATTTATGACGTCGGTAGCGCACGCAATCGACTTTTTACGAACGTCTAATGCCTGAGAAGTGATAAGAGCCCAGGACTTAACAACCTCATACTTTTTGCTCTACGTTGAACGTCGAAGGGCTGGAATTTCACACCTTCGACCGCCTCCGCGCGTACGTTTGAGTGGTGATTCATTTTCAGCTGCACTTAGGATGCAGATGTTACATCTGTGTTTAGAAATAGACAAATGTAATGCGGAATTAAAGGTATGGTTGGCCGGGCGTCAGTTCTTCATCGCTTTCAGATTTTACTGATCTTTCGAATCGATTAATAAGAAAGGAAAACGTTAGCAAGAAGTTTTGTTAAAATATTTCGTTTTCTTATTCATAGAATTTTATTGCAGGAAGCCTGTTTCGAGTTTTTTTCAATTTTTCCAGTAATTTGCCTAGTTTTTCTTTTTATTTTTGCGTCTTTGTAGGTAAAGTTTCTCTGTAAGTAAGGAATTGGAAAATGAAATTTGTTTGTCTCAAATTTGATGCCCAGCATTTTTGCAATGATTTATGCAGGTGTTAATGAACTTATGTCAAATATTTTTGCCACATGTCCGTTATGTCAAAATGAGGTAAATACACGGATTTGTGTTGAGAAAAATGTAATTTTAAAATCTGACTTACCTCAACATTGCAAGGAGTCACCTTTTTAGAGCTGTTGATTTTCCCCATTTGCTTACACACAAACTTCAGCGCGACGTATCCAATTCGCTTGCTTCGCCATAAATTATGATCATATCATAATATTCGCCATTGCTAATTAAATGCGCCATTTTCAAAAGAAAACTTGGAAATACGGCAATTGAATGTACTCTCGAAAAACATCACATCAATCACTACAACAATGTATTACAAATTGACTTTGGAATACAGTCCGGCTTCATAAGAAACCTACAAACTCGTAAAAAGTGTTACAGAATTACTCGCCGCGATCAAATACATTTATTTCAGAAGTTCCAAAACGGTTTTAAACACATTTATGATTAGCTTTTTTCTCTAGGACCTTAAACTTCCTGTACAAGTTTGTGACATCAGTTAACTCAGTTTTTGTTCATTAACACCCTGTATAACCAAAAATATCAATGTGGGCTGGTCATTTTCAAATTTGGTATATGAGCATAAATTCTAATTGGAAATAACTTTCCGTAATATAATTTTTTGATATATTATACGAAAATTACAACTCAAATATTTTTTGTAATTACTCCGATAGTTACGACCGTCTGGTAATAAGATGAGAATTGGTTTTTATGTATTTTTTAACTGATATACTGTATTATTATTGTGTTCTGAAGATAAAATTATCTTCCATCATGTTGTTCTTGATTCATAGTCAGTCCGATACTATAAATGTTGTTATTTTTCTGAGGTTTCCAAGCACTGAGTAAACTACTTCTTCACTGAAGATATTTCAGCCCCTATTTATCCCTCACTATTCTGTATTAACCCGATAGTGCTCCTCGGATAACGGGAAAGTCGATGGAATGCAGTCTGCGCTGCAACTAATCTCGCGAATTGTTTTATTCTTGGTTTTACAACCTGGCTGTTTATCTTGCGCACATGTGAGAATTCGAATGGAGAAGAAATCGTCGACATGTATTAACAGATGACATTCCTCGACTGCTTATGTAAATTTCGTAATCCAACGCACACTGAGTATACACAGAACGTAAAAATAAAGTAATAAAGTTTTTGAACTGCCAATCGTAATATAAGAGTAAACAAAAGAATGTAACAGTTATTTGTGTTACAAAAATCATAGTGTTGTCATGTCAAAATCTTAAATGTTACCAGAAAAAGGTTCAAAAAGTGACTAGATTTGGCTTAAAACTTACTAGATCCTTAATAAAAGTGAAAAAGGAAAATTTCTTGTAAAATATTTATGAAACATAAAATTGTACGAAAATATACAGGGTGAGTTTTTTAGATATTTAGTGTACGGATCTGGGAAAGTAGCAGAGATATAAAAAATCTTAAATGAAGAAAGATTTGTTTTAAGATCCTTATTAAATGTTACTTTTATTTTTTGAAAAAACGTCATAGCTGACTAGATATTTGCAAAAACCCAAATTCGGCCAATTCTTTCAGATGCGTGTTGCTATTTATTTTACAAAAAAATGCCACGTTGTAATAATATCAGTAAACAAAATATCCCTCTTATTTCTCCCTTTCGCAGTTGTAATATGAATGATTAATAGAAGGTGCCTATAATAAATTAAAATTACCTGAATCGCACCAAATTTCGCATTGCTGCACTGTGTTTGTACGCCGTTTGCCCGCGCGCGCATTTTTCAACATAGCGACTAGACTTCGATATGGCTATGACTATATAGATATGGGAGCAAGTTTTTCAAATATTCTAGTGCCGAGTTACTGCGTCAGCGACCGAACCTGGTACATACTGCCTAGCTCTTCGGTCTTCAATTTAGATCGGAAAGACTATAGTAATAGTCTAATGGATTTTAGTATAGAATTATGATGAACAGCCTTATGGTACTGAGAAACAGCATAATAATGTAACTATTATAATATGCCACTTATAATATCGAAAATTGTGTGTAGCACTTGCATTTCAAATAACTAAATTATCCCATAAAATAGGCGTTAGACGGAAATATCCTTTCAGTTATATTAAACGGAGTAGCTGATATGTTAATATCCTCACAAATTCGATTATATCACAGACGACGACAGGACTGTTACTCAGAATTTCTACTAACTCCATTTAACTTCACAGCGGTCTGTAGACTTATACTGATCTAATTGTTTTAATGCTGCATATTGCCGACATATAAATGACTGTTTCCGAGATAGAAACGTGAATGAAAACTTAATTTTCGACAACAAATTTGCATATCTATCTGTAGGTAGCTATTTTTTAGTTCTATAGTTACTTTTGCTAATTAAATATCTTTAGAGTCATTTTATAAATTAGAATTAATTGTTACGAAGCCGAAATAATGTTCTGCGTTAAGTTTCTCAGGAAGTTCTATAGGTCCAATTAAATGATCGTCAACTATTCCAAGCCAAATGTGAAATTGCAGCATCCATATTAAATCCCCAATATCTGTACGGATAGATCTCGAGTGGGAGATGAGTATTCAGGAGCAGGAATATACCTGGAAGACAGTGGTATCCAGGAAAGTTTTTCATTGGGTATGTATACCATAGTCTTTCAGGCGGAGGATATAATTTTTCGTAGTCTGATTTGATTTAATCCTAAAATTCCTCTTAAAATTGTAGAATTGTAGCTATTTTGATGGAAGCAAGGAACTGAATAGCATTCTAGGGATTACAGGTTACTGTTATTCACTTTTGCACTAAGGTAAGTTGGGTTAGATCGGCTTGTTCTGACTCCGGGAACCTTCCATTACAAACCACCCTATAAAGCGGTAAAAAATATTGAATTCCATTATCAACATAATATGTCCGCCACATATTCCCTCAAAACGTCATAAATCTTGTACACTTCCGTTTGATTCATTAAAAGCATGTCACTACTTATAAAGAATTTAATTTGAAAAGGAAAAACACCGTCAGACAGACGATATAATCAATCATAAAAACGAATCCAATATACATTAAATCTTCGTACCCAGACAAAAGATATTTCCCATTAGGCTCCCTCCCCGAACGATTGCTTTATGTTAACCGCAGCATCTTTTAAAATAAATTCACCCCATCAATACACCCTACACCCCCTTGTCAGATATATAAACGGCAACATACATCTTCCCGCTGCAGCGTTTTGGTAACAAGGCCGGCTGTAATTTGTCTGATGTTTGACCGTTCGTGTGATTCGATTTCGGGGTGAGGTCGAGCGCGTTTACGAAATTATTGAAATAGATAGCGATGCGATGTAATTATATTAAGCCGGAATTGTACTATTTGTCGCAAAAGGACCGGAATCGCATCGTGAAGCTTTGATTGCTAAATACTTGGATCGGTTGATTACCGGGAACTAACTTCCAAATCAAATAATGCCTGATGTATGTTGAAATGATGGAGCACAAATAGTACCATGGTGTTCTTAAGCCCAGAATATAATTGGGCTTAATATTATCTTAGCCCAAGGTTGCTGAATTTGCAAGTTACAGGATGTTTAAGGTTTTAAAAATCATTATATAGTTAATACAAAAAGTCAAAGTTAAATAATCTAATCATTCAAACGGTTTTGACACAGTCGACTCAAAATGTTATTTTCCACCGTATTATTCATTCGTCAGTCGACATTATCCCAAAACACTCCGTTTCAGTAAATAATTAAATTTCGGCAGCCATTAGAGGCAGTAGACGTCGAGCCTAGCCATATTCCTCGGTCAAATTGGCCAGTTCACGTTTTGCTAACAGTTTATAACCTGTACCGGCCCAAATTGCCTATTTAATTCTTCTCCGCTGCCATTTCTCACCTTTAAATATTCATCCTAAACGAGACGATAATTTCAAATTTATTCTCCGCCCCGATTGCCCCCCTCGGCCAGGAATTATGGACAGAAATCGCAACTGCCCTGATTTTTCATATATCGATATACAGAACGTTGCACGAAAATTGTTATAAGCTTTGCTGTGTTTAAAATAGACAAGATTCTTTTTAAAACAGCCTTGTTACTACTTGTAGTATGTAGAACAATGCAGCAGCAGCAACACCACAGACGATTTACTAGAACCACAGGCAAAGCATCGTAGATGACCTGCTATACAAATGGGAAGGCACAGGGCGGGAAAATACATTTTCTCGCATGTTTCGAAATTTTCCATGCCTTTGAAAAGGCAGCACCATACAATCTTTCAAATCTGTCGCAGACGTCACAACAGAAACCCCTGGGGAGATAGCGTCGAGAATGATCGAACATCAACCCGAACGATTTTTTTTGCGAAACGCATTATTGTACCATTATCTACAACCACTCAAAATTAGAACCTCACTTTCGAAAACACCCTGTATAGGTATAGGAAAGTTCATTTATCTGAATGGTTACATTATCAAATTGTTCAAAATTTAGAGGCGATTGAAATTTCTCCTCACTTTTGATTATTATTTACAGGATTTTATTCGGGGAAGAAAAATCCTCGGTACCTTTAATAAACTGCTAAATTACTCACTTATATTACTGAACGATAAATTGGTTAATTTATAAAATTGTTGTTTCATTGGAACAGCAAAAATAAACCCACAAAGAATTCATTACTTAAGTAATGTTTGCAACAATAATACTTAAGTTTGCAACAATAACAAGTAAAAAATCTAATGGTTACTGCCGATTTCGATTGCATCTTATAACAAGTGAAATATAATTTCAAATGGTTAAAATTATCCGTATTAAATCAGATAATCAGTTATCACTCTTTACTCGATATCTTTATTCAGATGAAACTCATCCATAGGTGATTCTATCCCACTGTTTATCAAGGCAGAATCTCTAGATATCCGTATTGTTTTCTCTGCCACGCAACCCTTATTAGCTACAGCTAAAGCCAAGAAATAGACTTGAAAATGCAAAGCCGCCTATCCTTAATGGACTATAAAAGCTCCTTTTCTTCCAATTACAATTTTATCACATGCGACACCTTCCATTATAAAACCATTAGGAGCAGTTGCGTGCGATGTTTACGTGGCTTCGGTCTCTAAACATTATTCGAGTGTGCAAATAAGGATTCAGTTACTTATTCTTACCTACTGTGAAAACATTTTTTGTCAGAAAGTATATAAATTCATTTTAATAATCCAGCTCATCTGTAATGTGTTTCTGTCCCCTACAAACCACGAAAATTGGATTCCACGAAACGACCCAAAAACTTTTTATTCTCTATCTAGAAAAACCCTTCTAAACCTCACACACCTCACTTTCTCTTTCTATGGAGCGCAAAAAAGCTATTACTAATCAAGTCGCTGCAGTCATAACCTAGTTACCGGCGGCGTCTGGACGTCGACGCCGAGCGTCGAATGAAAATTACCTGTTAAAGGGGGTAAGAGAGGTCGCTCTGAATAAAATGAGCTGCGACACCTGCATTCTAATCGACGTCGACAAGAGGGTTGGGTTGAATGGGTGTCCACACATCACTTTGCTTTCTGTTCGTAATCAACCTTAGAAAAATGAGTTACAATTTTACGAAAAATTATTATAAATGTGATGGTACAATCAGCGATCGATTATTACGTTGAGCATTTGCAGAAGTCAAAACTTTCCTCTTGAGACTAGACTAAGTGACCCTCCTGTCGACACGCCTTGCACTACATCAGTATACATGGATTCAGGGGCTAACCGCTCTGCTAATGGAGATCCTTTGACACCGCGGTTAAGGTATTCGGTAGTCGTTGACATATCTGTGAAGGGTTGTCAAAGTTCCCTGGAATCGAATCCCTGGGGTCGAGGATATTTACATATTTCGTTGGATACCACGGCAATATAAGCACTTATTTGAATGAAAAATGTTTTCTTATGTTTTGTATAAACAGCTTCAAGGACTACAAAAGATTGCTGTGGCTTTGGTTTTGAATCAGAAACAATAATTTTTAATGGCTTTTCTGTACATTAATATATTGAGATGAAATAAAATTATTGAAAGCAATTTATAAGTTTAAATTAAAGTTGGGCCAAAAGGATTCAAAAGTCCAGTCTCTTCAAAGGACTCCAATACGATATCCAGGACAGACCAGCACGATATTCCGGATATTCAATAGTAAGACAAGATATACGTAGAGGTAACTAGCAAAAGAGAATAATAAATACAATCTCAAAAGTCATAAAAAACCTATAGGTATAATAATAAAATTTAAAGTAGTCTTACCTGAAAATAAATTTGAAATTAATACAAATTCTTCATACCTAATAAATAGTAGATAACTTTAACTTTACTATACTAATAATAATAAAAAGTTGCCATTTTAAAAATTTTGATAGATAAAAGTAGGCAAAGTAACACATTGGGAAAGAAATTTTAAGATCAGTTGTATCGCCTTAAGTATAGGCAATCAACAGTACACAATAACGAGTCAATTTGAATACCACTTTATGAAAAGTTCTCAAGGTGTTACAAAATTGCTATAAGATAATTCCAAATATTCCGAAATTGTGCCTGAACATTTCACGATTTCACGAATAATATCTTTTGTTTAGTGTGGTTTATTGTTTGGGTTTCTACAAAGTTTATCCTCATTAGAACTCACTACTGAGTCTAAAACTAGCCAGGGTATAATTGACAACAATTAAATCACAGCATACCAACACAGCAGCATACACATATACACAGCAAAATCATAGTACATTAATTATTAATTATAAACAAATCACACACACGTACTACTTATAACAATATACAGGATCGAAAAGTCCCCATGGTACATCGGCCGTTACGTGAGAGCGATGAAGTAAGTCATATAGAAATCCGTGCGATAGACAAGGATGGTTACATTGAAGACGTTTCATAATCTGAATAGTCATTCCCACTTCTAACCCGAAACGGGCAGTGCCTATTCTGATTATGAAACGTCTTCACTATAGCCATCCTTGTCTATCGCACGGATTTCTTTACTTTACTTTGTCGTTCTCATGTAAAGGCAGATGAACCATGTGGATTTTCCAGCCCTGTATATTCATTAATATTGCTCAGGATTTTTTTCTACAAGCTCTACTAACACTAACAGTAAGAATCACCTAGATTCTATTATTTTTACTTTTTGTTATATCAAAAGGAAGTTAACAGGAAACAAGTTGATTTACCTCATAAGTAAATGTATATAATGTATATACCATTAGAACTGTTAACTTTTGCCTAAAATTTGTATCTTCGAAATTACATCGATATTCCTTCATTTTGCGCCGCTAATACTATCGATCTTAAGAAAATATTTCCACACTTCAGACAAATGTGCCGGCATCGTCGAAGGGGGTAGAATTAATCGCTTAACATGCCATCAAGGGATGCTCGAGTGGGGCAAAGCGGCAATTAAAATTAAGTTTGTGTATATTGAATCGCACGCTTCGCTGCCTTTTGATGCGACATCACAGAAAGTAATTGGGCGAAATTGCACAGTACTTCGTGATTTAGGGGCCCTTTGAATGGACTGGAAAAAATTTCTGCGTAAATCACATTAATGCCCCCAAAGTGGAGCGTAGTGTTCATCGTAATTCGCAACGTATAAAAAAAGACAAATAAAAGTCCCGGACGATTTTGATTTTCACCCATCCTTCGAATCTGAACTGCAAAGATGTTTGTAGACCATTTACGCGTCGGAAACGTCGGCAAAAATACTTACCGATACTCAAGTGTATCTAACCGACCATCCCTATGAAATAGAAGACCCGGTGCGGAGAAGCCATTCATAGAGCTTCAAGCCATTCTGAACGATTAGAACCACAGCAAGTCAAGACGACGACGAGTTGCGAATTTCTGAAACCGAAAAGTTCTTCGAACGCCATAAAATTCGAACTGGGGAGCCACAGCACAAAGTAAACCGCGGCAGCGAACGACAAGCTTAGATACCATCGTTTGTCGACAGGAGACACAAAATTCGGAGAGGTGAAAAATGAGATCTCATGGCGAAAATTTCTGCAAGACCGCAGCGGAACCACCGTAAGGGGTGATTGAACGTCGACTCCGGTACTTTGAAGTTCATTAACCAGGATGGATTCCTGGACTAAGCTTTCAAACTCTTTGCATCGTATCAAGCCCTTTGCTTACTTTAAAGTAAAATTCAACCAATACACCAAGGTAATAAGAGTAATATGAAAATTACAGTAAAACTAAATAAACAGAAATTTGTGATATCGAATCCATCCAATCCCATCCCCACATAAAGAAGTATATCTCACAAAATCTGCGGGTTCCAGGACTTGCTTGGTACGATAATGACACAAATCGTCTAATATTCTACACATCTACCTTGTAAACCAAAGAGAAATTTCTCTTTAATCGGCATTATTATTAAAAGTTGCCTTTGTTATACTTTTGTATCACAATCTTTAGTACAATAGTAGCCGGTTTTTTAATAAATCAACCTGAATAGCAATGAAATCAACTCATCAGAGAAATTAAGTAATAATAAGAAATGTTGTTGATGTTGATACACTACTCCTTTTTCTTTTCACTCTAATATTATTTTCACACTTCTGGCATTTTCTTGCCTGAAAATATCCCTGTCGTATTCTCCGGCGCTACTCCTTGCTCGGCCGTGAGATTATCATAGCACTAATGAGGATTACTCCTACATAATACCTCTCGAGATTGCTTCCAATTTACGTCTTGTTACCTGCATTGAGGTGTGTAGACGGAAAGCCGTAGAAGGAGAAAGGGGATTCAATAACGTGATTAAGGTTTTAATTGTCGGGATTCAAACTCCATGTTCCTCGACAAGTTCGTTTCCGTAATTTCGTAGGTACTTGCTGTTTGAAAGAGAAAAGTCTTATTTGCTGTTTAAAATATTTCTAGTAACTATTTAAAACATGATACCGCTTATTTTTGTAAAATATTTATAGTATTTTTAATAATTGCAATTACCTTGGATAAAACAATTTTAGAGGGGTTGAATTTAAGAGATTTTTTCCAGACCAAGGTTTATACAGAATGTTCCAAAACTCCATGTACATGGAACTATTACATTTTTCTTCTGTCAAAGTTAGCAGATTTAGCTAAACTTGCCCCCCTTCTGAGTTGGTTTGATTAGCCCATAGAAGGGATCAAAGTTGACCAAAAAAATAGTTTGCCTTTTCAAGTAACTTTCAAAGGTATTTGAAAAGATTTTATTGTAATTTACCTCGACAGATGGTATGAGACACGATTCTCCAATTCACTGGCCACCACGTTCACCTGACTTAAATCAATGTGATTTCTTTATTTGGAGGCCCTTAAAGCAGAAAGTGTAACGAGTTACAGCTGTGGAACAGAATTGAAAATGCTGTTCACAATAATTTGCAGAATAAAGGAATAAACGAAGCGACTTCAGATGGTGGTAGTCAAATATGCTTATTTTGATACAGGAAACTGCCGTGGCACCATATAAACATTTTTATTTGTTTTTATTAATATCACTGATATTTCACTTACTACATTTTGGCTATACCCCCCCCCCCCCCCCCAAAGATTTTTTCTAGCGGCGATATTGTAATAAAACATAACCGCCACTGTTTCAATTTGTTATTCTTGCTGATCAACTTAAAACTGATTTGGCTCATTAGTAATATCCTGTCTTTTTTTACAGGTATGTTCAACTGCTTCCATTCCACCTCTACATGATATTAGGTGTAAGTATACGTCTACTTTCCTTTTAAGGATATATTTTAGTTCGACGATGATATAAAAAAATAAATTGTAGATATTTATTATGCTATCCTGTATTCAACTAGTATTAAACCAGTTAACTCAGATATATAAACTAGTACCAAGACTGTTTCTTTAATTATTTTGCAAAAATAAACCTCATCCAGTGTAAGAATGAAAAAAGGCACAATGATAGAAAAAACCGTAATAACTTAAACCTAAGAATTTTGCTGAATCTTTATTATAGAAATATATTCTGGAAAATAAATTCAATCAAATGAAATATAAATTTGTAATTTTAGGGATTTAAATATCATAGTAAGTATCTAGCAATGAACGTATGAAGTGTGATAAACTATTTAGAAAATACAGTTTTTCGCCAGTTTTTGGATTTCGAGAATATTAATCAAAAGTGTAAAATATACGTCCTCTTGTCGTTACATCCCTTCATCCTTAAGACAGATCTAAGATGCAGCTGCAGCAGATATTGATTCCTTCAGATATGCTTCCAAACCCTTCGAACGGCGCTTCATTGACGTGCATTATTTAATTTTAAATACACCAAAAAATAATTAAATTATTTATACGTACTGGGTGACTCATATTTAACGGTAGACTCGAGAATGAATAACGTTAGGTACTTTTAAAAATAATAATAGATAAAAAAGATAAGGGAAATTAAAAAATCTGCATTTTGTATTTTCCTAACTTACCAATGTTTCCTAACTAACCGATATTAGTAAATTAATTTGATAGATTTTCAAAGTATTCAATCAAGAAATTAATTCGACATGTTCGATCTAAATTGAAATCGCCAAATATGAGACTATTTTCCTAAAATTGGAAGTCTATGAAACAGGTTTAACTTTTTCATCAATTATCCATTGCAAGATGTATTTTTTTTTTTTTTGCTTTAAATTTCCAATGCTGTGAGTGAGTGAGTGAAAATTTCAATAATTAGATAAGTTGTACGACTAACAAGACACGTTTTAAAATATTGATAACTGTATAGAAAAGAATTGTTCGAATTTGCATAAAAATTGAGAAGGTACCTTAGAAATTCGCTCATAAATTGAATTCAACATTCAACTGTCAATGATTTTCGGATGAGCTATGATTTATATTTTTGTCTATCTCTGAGCTACCAACCTAATTTTTAAATTTAGTACTGGTCTTAATTCGAGAGATAGCGTACCTTATAAAACCAATGATTTGAGACCAAAACCATGAAAGTGTCACATTTGACTTTTAAATCAATTTGATAACTAAAGCTTTGATAATGAAAACAAAGTGTACACTTTCTCAGTATAAAATATTTCTAGTTAAGGGCGCCATATTTTTTAAATAGTGTTTTCCACAAAGACAAATAATTTCAAACATTTAATAACTGAATAATCTAAAACTTATCAAATAATAGGAATGTTATGTCGTGCCATCTGAGTATTTTCAAAGACGCCGCAGTAAAACGAATAAACAGGTGCAAAAAACGATTAAACCATCAAGGTTTTAGGTACTGAAATCTACGAAAATACTAACTTTTTTATATATAACTCCACATGTAAATATTCTTATAACATTTACTTGCTTAATCCTACATATAAAATTGTTCTCTTATTTATAAGTACGTGAAAATAATTCTTAAAATGTGGGATTAGGATAACAGCAAACGCATGTTTTACAAACGCTTTTTTGAAATTTATTATTTTATTTGAGTAAATTTAAATAGTAATAATGAATAAAGAGAACATCAAGGATTTTATTTTTGTGCTTACTTTTGTTCTACACACTTTTCAAGTTTTCAGTACCTAAAAACGCCAGAAATTTGACTATTTATCGGCCAGGGATATGGTCACCTTAAGCAAAACTACTTAATTTATAAAGTCAACCCCTTGTCTGACCCTTCTGGCGAAAAAGGTTATTTATGAAAAAAAAAAAAAATTTCAGGATGGCAGAAAATCTCAATTATACAAAAGAAGGAACTGAAAATGCCACAATTACAGGCAATAATCTTAAAATAGAACTTTTTTTGGAACTATATATTATTGCAAAAAAAAATCGTCGAAAAACTACCACCCCCAGCCCATCCCGACCGTATCCCACTCTCCCCCACTCCGGCAGCGGCGACCAGTACCGCGACGTTCGTCCGTTTCCGATTCGCGTCACTTGATTAAAGCAATACATCATTTCCTTTGCGCGTCTCTCGGGCTTCCTTGCTCCCTTATAGACAATCGACGAGCACGGCAGTGCCGTCCGCGATTGATTTACTATTTGCCGGGTGATTAAGGCAAGGCGACGACCCGGGGGACTTAGAATTTGTCGGAGTAAACGCGGACGGATCATTAAGCGCGTTCTTCGCGCACCGACTGTCACCTCGTCTGGGAAGCTCTGCGACATAAGAGTAGAGATTTTTGTGTACGGGGTGGTTTCGAAAACATAGAGCGTAGTGAAACCCTAGATGTTAGGAAACGCATATTATGTATCAAGGGGGTATAAAACTTTTAAACTGCAACAAATGTCCGGTCGTAACCGCTGGGCGCAGGGGTGGTCCGACAGGAGTGATTTTGATTTCGTTTTGTAAAATGGGTAGGGGCGGAATTGAAGTGGAAAATGGCGAATATGTTAGCTATTTTTATAATACCATAGACCAAAGAAAAGGCTAACAAGTCAACAATTATTCCTCTAGTTTTCCTGTAAATTTTACAATGTACGTAGTAACTAAAAATTCCAAATAGTTTTGTCATGTTAATTTTCTGGGAAGATTTAATTAATCCCCCACCACAAATTATAGAAAAGCGTTGAAAGTTAGTCTGTACAATTTCAAACGGATTATTATATACGGAGATGAGTACTATGAAAATTTAAAATCCCATCTTCTTTAAAAGCAGTATCTTCTGTAACAAGAATTTTCCCAATATGGTTTGTTTATTAAAATATGTTACTGTCAACTAATCGTAGGACGTGATAGAGGTACAACAATTGTTTAAATATTTTATGTATTGTTTTAGATACACCAGTTTAACAGTTCTACTTATGTTTATGTCGGGATTAACAACAATATCTAATATGTTCTCTTCTTTGTTTTGATTCTCAATCGAGACGGGGAGTAACACTATCAGTATCCAAAACGTTCTGGGACATCGCTACAAATAACCTAGTTCGTGGTTGCACTTTTTGCTACCATAAATATATGATGCTTAAAACTAAAAAGTAGTTTTCATTATTTTAAGGGCATGAATGATGATGATTACCTAAAGTTTTTTTCCTATTCAGTAACAACAGTTTTAGTCTATCTCCCACATGTAGAGTGAAAATATAATGACACTAGATTAATTTGTTTCCATTTGTCAACGAGACAGCGTTGTATATCATTTATGAACTTAACAGTCGGCCAGAAACCAGGTGAAATTTACGGTTGCTAGGCGCTTGTTTACAAACAAATATAACATTTATAAATAATGCTATATTGTAGCAGTAATCGGCTTCATCACGATGCATGTTTAGCACCATATTGTCGAATACAACTTTGTAACTATACAGGGTGTCCTGTTGCTTGATACAAAAAGGTTGAGTACAAATAGATGAGATCAAAATGATATCAGTTCTTGAAATAATTTTTTTTTATACGGGCCTTCGTTAACAAGTTACGGGCCCTCAAAGGTGAAAATTAAAAAGTTATTTTTATTTACACTCTACTCTAATCTATTAATTTCAGCATGATGCAAATTTGGTGATCGATAACACTTGCGTACAGCCTGTTTTTGATGTTGTAACTTCATTATGCCTAGAACTCCAGGGACGGACTATGCCCATTGGTTAACAACCCTGAATTTTTGCATAGATAATGATCGCAATCTGCCTGTATCAAAAAAATGTTGCCTGAAAAATTGTCCAACAATAATACTCTCTTGGTCGGTAAAATTAACAGTTTAGGAAATATTTGTAATTTCATTTCACAGTGCACATTGACCGTCGCCTTCGCCATTTTTTTAAAATTTTTAATTGTACATAACTACTATGTTAGAACCGTACATATTAAGAACCTAGAAAATCTTATGTGTTCTAATATTATTTTGACTAACAAAATTTGACTTACACACTTACACGAAATAGAAAAACAAAATAAGAATTAATTAAAATAAGTCAAAGAAATAGTTTGAAAGAAAGAAAACTATCAAAATACATTTTCAATATGGGCACTTTCCACCTACACACACTTCTTAAATCTACGAATGTTATTTGTTTGTACACGAAAAGGCATTTCTGGGGTATGTCTAATATTATCACAATGGAAATTAATTCTTTGTAGCAATTCATCCCTTGTCTCTACTGAGACTGCGTGCACTAAACTTTTCAGGTATCCCCACAGGAAGGATTCCACCAGGTTAAAGTCTGGAGAACGTGGTGGCCATGAAATTGGGCCTCCTTTCCCAATCCATTCAATTATTAAACAGAATGGATAAATAACTTCGTACGTCAATATTACAATAGGAAGGTGCATAAACCAAACGTTTCTTCGGGTGTCTAATGGAATATCGTCTAATAGTGGCTGCAAATTTATTTTGTAAAGACTCCAAATATCGATATCCATTCAGATGCTTTTCATAAACGCATCGACCTATTAAATTATTACCCCAGAAATGATTTTTCGTGTACAAACAAATAACATTCGTAGACTTAGGAAGTGTGTGGAGGTGGAAGGTGCCCATATAGAAAATGTATTTTGGTAGTTTTCTTCTTTTAAATTATTTTTTTAACTTTAACTTAGTCTTGTTTTGTTTTTCTATTTTATGTGAAGTGTAAACTGCGTTTGTTAAATTTTTTTTAGTGAAAATTACATTAGCAGAGAGTAAGATTTTCTAGGGTCTTATTTTAAAAATATGTATGGGTTTACCATAGTAATTATGTTCAATTAAAAATTATAAACAAAAATGGTGGAGGCGCCGCTCGATGTGCACTCTGACGGAATCACAAATATTTCCTAAATCGTTAAATTTTCTGACTTGAACCAGGAGTGTATTATCGTTGGCAAATTCTTCACGGAACTTATTTTTGACACAGGCAGATTGCGATCGTCATGTATACAAAAATTCTAGGTTACTAACCGTTGGGCATAGTCCGTCCCTGGCGTTCTGGGCATAATGAAGTTTCACCAAATTTGTATCATGCTCAAGTTAATAGTTTAGAGACTGTAAATAAAAATATCTTTTTAATTTTCACCTTTGAGGACCCGTAACTGTTTAACGAGGGCCCATATGAAAAAAAATGTATATGAAGAACTGAACTGAAATTTATTTCAAGAACTGATATTATTTTGACCTCATCTATTTGTACTCGACTCTTTTGTATCAAGTACCGGGACACCCTGTATATTTATAAAAAAAATTGTGGTACGTCAACGTCCTTTGCTATATATTTAAATATTTAAGTATAAAAAATGACGGTTGATGAATGATGAAATATTTCAAAAACAATCTGAAAAGCCTAGGTAGCGTGACAGAAATGATTTAGAATATAAACGGGACATTGCCCCAAATAAGAATTGATAGATATAATTTTTCACGTCCAAAATTGAGTACTTCTTTAGAGAATGTAATAATATAATGTAAATTACTTACCAAAAATGGAAAATGTAAACCCTTCTGGTTGTGATTTATTATATATTGAAATGAAATCAGATTAACGAGAGAAAATTAAAATTAAAATTAAATTGCTATTTAAAAGACAAAGCGGTAAAGGGAATGGTTATTACAAAATAAAGAAAATTATTTGATTATAAAAAAAAAGTTGTTAGTATTGAATAAGTATTAGGAATCAGTAGAAGAAAGTCGGATTAGTAGATCAGGACAAATTTCAAAATTCAAGTATAAAGTTTATTATCATTGTAGTTAAGTGGAGCATATGCCAAGATGTTATAAGAAAAATATATTTGAAATTAATTAAAATGCAGAATTGGTAAATATCAAACAAAAGTTAAAATGCCAGAGTTTTATTAAATAGTTAAAAAAATAAGGTAGAATAATAGTTAATAAAAGATATTAAGATCTAAAGACAAATTTGTACATTAATTAAAAGAATATGTCAGAAAAATGTCAAAGTTAAAGTGGGATCCACATGGAATTCAGTAGTTAATAGAAAGGTCAAATAATATTATAAAATAAGAAATATTTTGAAGTATAAGGCAAAATTGATTGTAAAGAAAGTAGAATAGGGTGTATGAGTGCAAAGGATAAAGTGAAGTGAAGTGAATTGAAAAAGGAAAATGGCACGTTAAAATAAAAAACCAAAAGGAGATATGTTGAAAGGCCTTTAGAAGGGAAAGAAAAATCAAGATAGTAAAAAAAATTGGATATTATTGATTAGTTACAGAAATATTTTGTAAAACGACAGGTGTTGAAGAAAGAAAAGAAAACCCATAGAAAATATAAGTAGTTAATGAACGAGAGAGTATAAAAAGATTCAATTGAGAGAAATCAAGAATATAAAAGTTCCAAGTGGTGAAAAAGTGACCCAAGAAAATACAATACAAGCGGAGTACCAACAAACAAGGTCCAGGAAGACAGAAAGAACGAGGAATAGCAGTAGCAGGTTCCAAGGGGACAGTAAGAAAACGGAATATCAGTAGCAGGATCTAGGAGACCAGTAAGAAAACAGAATAGCAGTAGCAAGGACCAGGAGACCAGTAAGAAAGCGGAAATTAAGCGAGATAGGATAGACAAGAATTAAGGAAAACAATCAAGCAGAGTAAAGGAGAGAAATCAATCAACAAGTCATTATCGATAATACGTATAAAAGGTACCTTTACTTTCCATTGATACTTTGTGCACAAATAAAAATAAAAGTAAAATTCGTATACGAAATAGTTTGATACAGATATTCAAAAGTAAAAAGGTAGTATATAAAAAGTTTAGAAAGTCACTAAATTCATATTAAACAAATTTATTTAACAATATCAAACATAATCAAAATTGGCCAATCTTTGTAAAATTATCAATATTAATCTTAGAAATAAATAACCATTTATTAAACAAGAAGTTATAAGATAAAATGTCAATGTCTTAATGTATGCAACCAGTCATACATGAAATTTAATTATAGCAGTCGCATCGATGTAACATCTTGTTTAATGTTTTGGAAATAGTGTAAAATACTTCAAACTATTGACTATTGTGTTTAACATTGCTTATTGACAAATTTTGACATATATATAACAAAACAATAATAAATTCATTTATTAATAAACCTTTTGTATTTATAGCTGTGATTGTGTGTGGTTTCTTGCTAAAGCATATAGTGAATAGAACCGACTACTGAGAGGAGTCTAGAGCTATGTAGGGCAAAGGTATACAACCACCAGTACACCAAAACCAAATTTATATCACAATAAAAAAATTTTTTTTTTGGCGCTTACACAAACACTTATCCACACATTACCATAACAATATATACATTGAAGAAATTAATGACTATTTGTATCATTCTAGATAAATTTACAGTGTTGTCAATAATCCAAATTGTATTGTAATTGTATTTACATAGCATTTATAAATATTTACAAGTCACGTGACCTCAGAGCGTAGGTAACCAACATTGCACTGTTGGTGCTGTCAACTAAAATCCCTAAATCTTAAAAGAGTCATTAAAATTAATGATTCCTTTATAATTAACAATGACTTTTAATGTAATTCTGATCTTATTGTTTTAATATAAATAAAGAAACAAAATTACTGGCCACGTGACTTATAATCATTTATGAAGACTTTTATAAGCTTGGATTGTGTACAATTGACTTCAGTAATTAGAACACCTTGTTAAATTCTCCAGAGTATCATCACTTAATGCAATATCCTGGGATTTCAGATATAAGTTAGGGCATTATTATTTGCTGTTAAAAAAATTACCTTCAGCGTAAACTAGATTATAAAATGGAAAAGTTGTTAGTTTACTTATTACATAAAATAAGAATGATTAGATAATGAACAAAAATATATTTGCCACTAATAACACCAGATCTCTATCGATTTTTACAATTCGTGACAACTAAAAACCCTATTTCGTTTCTTTACTACTTTGTTTTCCTTAAAAATTATTTGTAGATTTTGTGCTGTCATATTTTTCTTTCTATACATATTTAATTATATCCATGAAACTAGGTCTTTTAGAAAATGTCATAATCACTAAATGTGTCGGTGCATTGTACTTAACTAAACAGAATTTATCCAGAGTAAATTCCTGTCAAGGACTAAACCAATACCCCTGTCTTCAGATGCTCCTCTGGCGGGATAACACAGGCGGTGACAATTACCGGTATTTATTCGTGACGTAATTAACGACGTCTGAAAGCGCTCCCGCACATATTTACCAGGACAAATGAAGCGCTAGAGGGAGCCATTGTCGGTAGTGTAGGAACTCGACTTTCATCCTTCTGATCTTGAATAGAGGAGCCGGAAGTTCGGTGATAATGTAGTTGCTACTCGAGGGCACTACATCTGCAGGGTGCCACTTGATAAGGGGTTGGGAGGGGTAGGGAAATCTATATCTGGCACTTGCGGAAAACTCAAATTCCTCTCGAATGTAGCAGAGGATTTGTCTCCTTCGCAAAATCTAATTTCTAATAATTGCACTGATAAAGTAGATTTATGCCAGTTTTTTGTAACATAAATTCCGCCTTATATCAGACTGGTTTGAGATTAGATTTTCTTCTTTGACTGCATTCTTTGCATATTAGGACCAATTTTTTAAATTAAAATGCGTTAAAAACCTCAGAGAAATATTCAATGAACCTGTCTTAGGCCGACTCCCTTGAAACTAAGAGTATCTCAAGTGCCGCTCAATTTTGATGAGAAAATAACAAGATTACGAGTTTGACGGATCAAACTGGGGAGACGAGAGGAAAATTGGTGTTTGTAGCGTTAATCGAATTAGCTGGTTTTTGATAGACTGTTGAAACGTGAGAGGATGTGTTTCCCATCGTTTTCGCTAGCAGAATATCGAAGATTGAACCTGAGTGTATTATAATCAATCTGGAAATTAGAAATGTTACGCTCTACAGTAAACAGCTAGAATGTTGATCTGAAAACATACTCGTATAATTTTACAAGAGTCGATGTTTGACTCTGACTCCAAATACCTTACAGTTTCATATCGATGAAATCTAACGAAGTACGCATTCTCTAGGCGGTCGTATATTGGATTTATCTCTTCCTATCACGTATTATATGCGGAGATATGTATCCGGAATATCAGAATGTCGATATGAATACGTTACGAACAAAAATAATTCGTTCCAGTTTTATATGGAAGCAAGGCATTTTCGATTCTGCTCACTGGAATTTGCCTGGATAGGAACGGATGGAATTAATTTAAAGTGAGCTACACTAATATACAGGGTGTAAAAAAGTCGAGACATACCTATGCTTCATAAAAATAGGAAGTCTCAAAAGTTGTCTGTTCGATTTGAATATACGTATTGATAAAATAGTAGTGTACAGCCCCTTCTCCCACATAATTGTCTCACTGTAATAACATTTGTGCAATTATGTGTTATTTTTACTTGTGTTAGATAGAGAAAATCGACAGTGTTTTTATTTGGGGCTACAGGTTGACCTTTTTTGTTAAGGAATATTTTTAGTCAAATGTGAAAAATTTTTCGTTAAAATTTAAGTTAGAATTCTATAAAAAGGGTATTTGTACTTTTTTAAATGTGAACCTTGGCAATATAAATATTAGCAACTCCATATTGAGACACAGACGCAAAGGCTTGTTGTTTGCGTAGTTTTCAATATTTCTTGAATACTTTTGCAGAAATACGAGTATGCCTGTTTTTAGGGGCTAATGAATCTTACGAAAACTAATTAAACTTTTAAAGCTTCTTTTTATTTAAAAACATAACGAAATTTGGAAAAAAAAGAATTTCATAGAGTAAATTATTTCACAGCTTGTAGAATAGGAATGTTGGAAGGACGTTAGGAATGTCAGAGATATTTTGAATATTGAGAAAAATTTAGCTGGAATTTCAAGCCGCACGCTGAATATTTAATAATACATATTTTATTTACGTTATTTTCAACAGCCCGAAAGAAATTTAAAGTAGCCATGTAACTTCTTTATTAAAAGAAAAGGGGAGGAAAAAGAGGGGACGTATTTACGTTTTCATTTTTCGGGATAATCGATTCAGACTTTGTTATTTCCAAACCTGCTAGCTTAAAGCCTTAATAAAAAATTTTTATCTTAAATTATAACTGTTTTCACCTTTAATATTCTCCCACCATGTATCTCGAAAACTATCAATTTGCGGACTTATGTTTATATAAACTGTTTGGCCTAAGACCACTCAACGAATCACCTCTTTAAATTTTTCTACGTATTTATTTAATTAACGTTCTCTAACGTCCTACAGAAGTGAGTAAAATAATAAACATAGTTGGAACATTTAACAGATAGAATAGTGATGTGAACCAAGACGTTCCACAACAATTTTTTTCAAGATTCTGAGGACAGTGTAATTGCAAATTCACATAAAATTATTACACATTGATTATTCGTTTACAATGAATAATGACAAACCCGAGAAACATAATGTTGTATTTTAATGTAATATGTCAACCAATTAGAGGATAATGGTGATCAATTTCCAAGCTTAAGAATTTAAAAAATTTATAGAGTCACGCATAGCAAAAGCTAGTGTATATAAGGTCAATCTGATATCCTCAATATTTGTTGAGCATCATAGAATTGCTTAGTTGTTAATTCTGTGAAATACAGCCTTACAATTGCTATAAAAATAGTTCTAATGTACTTAATAATAATCTAAGAAGGTAATTTGAAATAAAACATTTCAAACAAATTTTTTAGAAAATTGTTTGAAAAATGGAAAATAACGCTTGCATTCACCAGCGTATTATCCACAAATTCGTCCTGACGCGGCAAGAAATCGTCCTGCTAACCGGCTTTTGTTTCCGCCTTACAAAAACAGGCATCTTGATCACCTTAATCCGGCGAAGAATTAAAAAAGTGAACAATGAGCGCCCTGAAAGGTTATTTGTCTCGAGTTAACGTGAAAAATACCGGCGCCGTAATGAAGACAAATTGATGGAAGCGTCGGCGAGTGTGAGCCTGACTCGTTCACAAAAACAGGCCGTTTGCAGTCGAGGAGTTTATAGTAACAGACAGGAACGGGTCTATATTTGAATGCGTTCGACTTTAAGACACAAATTTGTACGCTTTTTGTTCTTGCAGTGAAACTGGAAAATTTCATTCATGTAACTGAGTACGTAAAGTGGACGGTGTAAATTTGGTATTAAATAAAACTGTCAGTTAAGTGACAAGGCATAATTGTCAGTTTAAAACGAGTAAATGTTTCTTAGTTTAGAATGGATTTTACAAAGTTGTTAATATGACGTTACTGTTTTACAAAATTGTCAATTTAAAATTACTATGTGTGTAACATAATTCTCATTTTAAAGAAAATATTTAGTAATTAATTTTTTTTTCGTTAGTGTCGTGTTCCTCAATTCATTATCATTATTTATTTTTGCTCACTTATTTGCGAATAACCTGACCGACCTTAGTGGGACACCCTGTATTACAATATTATCAATTTAAAGTGTCTCTTACATAAAATTCTAATTAAAAGCTGATATCCTACACACCTGTTAATTTAAAATTACTTTTATACAAAACTGACAATTTTTCATAATTATTTTTCTCTTATATTTTAAAATAGGCACAATATTATCGAAAAAATTGTCAGTTCAAAATGTCAGTTTTACAGAAATATCAGTTTTGATGATCAATGATCAGTATAATTGTATATGGGTTTCAAGTGGTTGTTTCAAAGGATTGATTGAAAGTCAAAATAATTATTATATCCACAAAAAACTGTAATTTTTTTCGCTAAATTCTCAATTTTGGGAAAAAAATAAAATAGGTTGTCGAGTTAAAATGACTAACAGACAAAGAAGTTATAAGTTTAAAGTGGTTGTTTTATTTCTTGTCAATTTAAAGTAAGTTTTGTATATAAATCTCAGTTTCAAATTGTTATTTTTTAAAACTGTTGGTTTGAAATGACGATCTTAGATAAATACCGGTTTGAAAAATCAAGTTCAAATGACTATTATGAACACAAAATTGTCACTCTAAAGTACTTATTTTACTAGCTCGTCAATTTGAGATCAATTCTAAATAAAATTGTGAGCTTGAAAAGATTATTTTGCAGAATATCAGTTTAAATCGACTGTGAAAAAATTTATCATTAATAATACTTTTTGCTTGTTTATAAGCTATCATTCATTACGAGTACAGTTACTGGGATTATACAGGGTGTTCCTAAATAAGTGTCGCAACGGAAAACTGTAAATTCCTCTTGAAAAAAGAAACATTATTTTCCTCTTCCATTTTTCTTTCCGAGCTTTCGTTTTCGAGATACACGGTGTCGAAACTTTAATTTTTTTTTTAGTTTTTCGCCAATATCTTAGGAATCGTTTGAACTACAGGACTGAGCTTTTGTACACACATTACCACTATTAACAGCTACTTTTTCGCACCCTTCTCGAATTCATTGGACGTGCCAATGGTGAGATTTTAAGGTGGTATCGTAAGGGTTTTCCCCCCTCTAAATTTTACGCCACTGGAAAAATTGACTTTTGACAGCAAATTCTAAAGCGCCAATGAATTTTACACAATAAGAGTTCTCTTGGTTCATTGCTCTAAAGTCAACCGTTTTCAAGAAAAATGACTTTTTATGAACAAAAGCAAACATTTTGCTAACGTTTCGAAAATCTTTTGTAATTCAAAAAATAGGTAGTAATAATTAACAATTTTAACGAAATTTAACAACAGATAGGATTTTAACTTTTTTTTATCAATTTGGCGAGTAAAATTTACAGAAACTGTTCAAAATTACGTCCGTTGGCTTGAATGCACGCATTACATCTTCTAATCATGTTTCTTTCTGCCGCTGCGGCTTCACCTCTATCGGTCAACTTTTCGATAGTATTGACATGGAACGTTAGCAAAAATGTTTGCTTTTGTTCATAAAAAGTCATTTTTCTTGAAAACGGTTGACTTTAGAGCAATGAACCAAGAGAACTCTTATTGTGTAAAATTCATTGGCGCTTTAGAATTTGCTGTCAAAAGTCAATTTTTCCAGTGGCGTAAAATTTAGGGGGGGAAAAACCCTTACGATACCTTAAAATCTCCACCACTGGCACGTCCAATGAATTCGAGAAGGGTGCGAAAAAGTAGCTATTAATAGTGGTAATGTGTGTACAAAAGCTCAGTCCTGTAGTTCAAACGATTCCTAAGATATTGGCGAAAAACTAAAAAAAAATTAAAGTTTTGACACCGTGTATCTCGAAAACGAAAGCCCGGAGAGAAAAATGGAAGAGGAAAAAAATGTTTCTATTTTCAAGAGGAATTTACAGTTTTCCGTTGCGACACTTATTTAGGAACACCCTGCATAATGTTTAGCTTCTATATTATCTTATTTAGTTATCCTTTTCTTATTTCCTTTTTAAATTGGGTTGGTTTCGATGTGATCGATAAATCTCTCCAAGTGATCTACTTCATGAAGGTCTTTCTTAGTCGGTGTTTTTGTTTCCGCGATAAACCGTATCTCCGAAATACTTGAAGCTTCACTTGGAAAGTTTTCTAAACTTAAATTGCTCGTTTTCTTTAAAACAAGTAAATTGGAAGGCGAGTTACTAAGGATGGTCAGCATCCTCCACTAATTTTGAGAAATATGTAGAGCGAAAACTGAAATTTGTATTATCATCCAGTCTACATTACAAAATCACTTCAAATACTTCCCTTTAGTCTCTCCTTCAATGCCTAAGGCAGAGAATCTTTTATCATTTAACTGTCATTCAGCGCCGTTCCTAGTCAAGATGATTGATAGCAGGCCGGCGTCTTTCCTGACTTCCTAGAGCCTTATGCCGATGGAAGCGCAAATACTTTGGAAGATTTCCAAATTCTATGGAATCTGGCAGTCGTGTTTAGCTTTCTGTAAAATCTTGCGTACTAGGTAATTAAATTATGGATTTGTAAGGTACCTTGCTCAAATATAGGCACTTTCCTATACTGGGTGTAATTAAATGCTGCTGGATAATCTTTGAGCCAAAATATGATTGGGTCAGATACATCCTAATTCAAATTTGCTTCATTTATAAGTTACATTGCGTATAAGTTCTTAAAACCATCACTAATACTTACAAATTTATTCAAAATAGACCCTCTGATTCCTCGTAGTGACATCTGGACTTTTTCCAAACGTTCTGAACAGTTTAATTCTGAAATCAGTCTGAAAAATGAAATATACGAGCGTGCGAGAAATAACTCTGCTTTCTAACAATGTATTTGATCGTTTCTAACCGATAGCGAAGGCTTTGGGCACTAGATTAACCTACATAGAACTAATTACTCGGCAGGGTGTGCACACGTGTATTGTTCAATGGTGGTGTTTGACGATTGCCAATTGTTCGATAACGGAGAACAATAAAATCGACCTCGTTGTGTCATCTGGCTGGGGTTCGGCTTGTCCGAGATTACGAGGCTATAACCCTGTGGCGCACGAGGGGATAACTCTACTAAATATGAGATAATTGGTTTATACAAACATACAAAATAGTATTTTTTAAAAAGAATACGAAAGCTATACGCAACCTAGAATTAAAGTAACTATTTTAATATCAATTTTAAAACGCTTTGGATGAATTGACAAATTTAAAATGTCTACTTTTTCTATTTCATTTAAAAATAGCTTGTTAAGAGCACAAATTTACTGGTACGACGCGATTATAATTGATTACAAGCCACCCAACCACGTGAGATTTCGTTCATGTTGACAAAAAAATATTGTAATACCTTGTTAGACAAAATGGAGTTTCAATTCCAAACCTTAAAGATATCTGTTTCAGTTTCATATACCTGACGATAAAGCATGGCCTGTCTGTGAAAAACTACACTCCTCACACTCCACATATTTGTTTTATTTTTGTAGAAGCTTAGTGAATTACGTAAACTTTCAGCGCCGCCTTGCTGCGATAATTTTGAACCTGTCCGGGGTAATTGATTATGACGGATGGGGGCTCAAACCCTAGCAGAATTTCCTTGATAAAAATTGCGATCAGTTGATTAAAATGGACTTTTGAAACATTAGACTCTTCATTAAAACGTCACGAATTATGAAACGCTTCATCCGGATATAACGAAATTAGTTAATTGAGTCACAGCCATTAATGTAATTCTTTTAAATGCAGTTATTTCGCTTACTAAATAGACAATAGCCATCAAATGTGAGTAGCGCACACTATTTTGTCTACCACCAGTCATAACAATGAAAATTCACACATTCAACACATAATGAAATCAATAGTTAAAAAAATATTAAAGGAAACTTTATCGCAAACATGATATGGGAATGTCAGAAAATCATACAAAATCTAACAGAAAAAGGAAATTTTAGAATTACTCTTAGCGATATTTGTTAAATTCTGTGTGATACAGTTATTAAAATGGAACTGATGTTACCATCTGTATCAACGAATATTATAGTAGATCCACAGCATATGTATATAACCGTTGTTGGCACTTTGATCTCATTTAGAATTTTTCGGTGTCCTTGGATTGAGAAACGCTGATCAAGGTCGTAATAAAAACTTAGCTACAATCTCCTTATAATCGGACTTTTATCCACACATGTGAACCGTCTAAAGTGATTCTTTATCCACTAGTGGAATAACTTGTAACATTGTTGCCATCATTTGCGGAACGCGTAACATCTGCCGAAGTTTGTGAAGAATTTCCATAAGTTACTGATGGTTTTCCTTCCAAGTAACAGCTATATTTTCCTTGGATTTTCCTTGCAATATCAAGTTTGTTATATAGAGACTCCTCAACGTAACTTTCTGCTATTGGATAATAAAGTTATTGAAGTGCGCCTCATACAATGGCCAGAATATGCTTCTGGATTTGCGATATTCAGGAATGAAGCAACTATTACCTTCGCCAATTTGTTGATTCCAACAGGCTGGAGAAGTACATTTTTGATTGATGTATCTTAAAAAGAATATGTCTTGTGTTAGGCGAATTGGGCGCAGAGAAATATATTTTCTGCATATTTCAACAGCATTCACGCAAAATCATTCTTCTATAATTGTATAATTTTCTTGAAATGCCCGTCTTGGTGTCAGGTATTAAAACAAGTAGGTAACTGCTAACGTCCTGTACGTCACTAATTTTCAAGTTTGTCATTTCGCAGCATCAACAGGCACAGAACCCCCCATTATTAGTGCAACCTAAAATAATTCAAAGTTCACTATATACCTATCAGCATGTAAAAGGTAAAGAGATACTACTTTAATCATTAAATATTCTTTATCGGAAGCTCCAGTCAAAAATTCTTCAATATCTGCTCTTTACAATACTGCAGCTTTTTTTGCTTTGTATCGTCTCGTTATATTTTCCAAAATCTATATTTTTGTAGACCTTTATAGTAGCCTTCAACATCGAATACTTCGACCACATAGATGAAATTGCATATTTTATCTTCAAATTTAAAAAATACGATAGCATGACTTCTTCAATTAGGTATTGTCATTACTCTCCGTTTTTTCCTCCATTCGTTAAATTCGGCTAACACTTTTTCGTAATGTTTTCTGGATTTCGCTGGCAATAAATGGAAAATTACTTATTGAGCTTCTTCATAAACAGCCACAGGAACACGATTACTATCTTGCATTTTTATCAATTTCAGATAGAACTGTTTATTAAATAATTGATAATAAACAACATACCATAGCAACCAGTGGTTTTACCAACTTCCCGGTTTTCTTTGGTTTTTGTTAGGAATTTTCAGTTGTTCGGATTTTTTTTTTTTTTCCTTTCCGTTATTTTTGCTTCCCCAATTTTGTTGTGATGTGATTGTGGATAGAACGTTATATTGCATTCGTGTTTTAATTGCCTTTTTTCCACAAGAATATTAAAGGCTCGAACTACGTTCTCGCGTTTAAATATTCTTGAGTGGATAAATTGTTACTTAAAGCATTTATACAATTAGTAACTATTTCCTTGTGTACATTAAAATACATAATAATCCTGATAAACACATAATTTAAAACTATGAATTTGAAGAACTGATTATAGTTTCATTATTACGTTTTCTTAGTACAAGTAAGGTTGCAAATTGTCTAATAATAAATAAATGAATTATGGAAATAGAAAAAAGTTTTTTCAAGGCTTTTTTTGAAAAATTATTTATTGTTATACCTGCAAATGCCAGTTAAAAAAATCTCTCTTTCAGTGGTACCTACCTTGTATCCATTTTTAAATAAGTTTCTGGTTTTTTTTTTCACCTTTAAAATCTGAGTTTCATGCCCAACACGGCAAAATGACAGCAACACAATACACATCTGCGTCTTCGATGATTAACAGTACAAAGATTTCATTGTCACATTTCGACAATAAGCCCTTCTTTCGCGACTAACCTTACATTGTATCTTAAATACTGCAACTTCCTTAGATTGTACAGATTGCCTTTTATTTCTCAATTTACCGTAATTGGGTAACAATAGCAATTAAGAAACAGGGATCCAGACAGTGGAATGAAAAGACTAATTAATCTTGTTCTCTGGAACAAGCCAGCATCTCGTAGGAGGCAGGATTTCCAAGTAAAACACAAACATGATTCAATTAAGACATGTACCGGCGAGGTTGCCAGGTGTACAGACACGTGAAGACATAGGAGAAGTGCAACTGAAAGCAGTCTGATATATAAAATTATTTTTTTGAGGCAGGAAGGCATTAAAAAAAAGCTTCTCAGGAATGTCTCTCTAAGATGACTTGTTTCAACAGTACGTCTACTGCCCGCTTTAAAGTTAGTTGTTTCTTAACTGTCACTGATGTGCTTACTTTCTTCTCTTTTTCTTTTATTTATGTACCTGCTTATACAGAGCGTCAGAAAATAGTGTTGTTGCTTTCGAGAGTTGAAATAAAAAGTTATAAAGACATTCCTTAAAATTGTTTCTTAAGGATCTTTTCAAAGAGAGGAAAAAAGAATAGCTTTTATTTATTTTTAGGAATATTGATAGATGATCTTATCTGATGCCGATGGTGGCATTAGATAAAATTGTATCCGATCAGAAGGGAGAGTTTTTGTAAAAGTAAGGAGCTGTGTTTCAGAATATGTTTTTATTTAAGTGGGGACGGCATTTTTAATATCAAATATGAATAAGTTTGGCATTTTTACGTAAGTAAATAACAATTTCAATACTATTATTTTATTCAAAATGCTATGCTATTACGTTATCATTCTACAGTCTACAAATTTGGCTTGAAATATTTTTGTCGGGTTATTGAGAGAGAAAGACGGTGTTCAATTTAATATTTTCAAATTGACCTTGGTTTGTCCTTGAAACTTAATGTCAAGGTCAACCGGAGGTCACCAGTTATTGGTTTCTTGATGTCCCCAATCCTGAATAGCTATCGGAGAGTTCAAATCTTTTTAGGACACGATGTATGCCACGTGCAAGTATGCCTTTTGAAGTAAACGAACAAAATTGTTTTGGAGGGATGTAAACGTGAGACGAACAACTGAACAAGCAAAGGTAACCTCACTCCTACCACACAGGGTATTATTTACTTGCCAACCACAGAATCGGTTCTATATCGTTATTCCTGGAGTAAATCTTTGCCAGGATTAATAATAATAATCCACCTTAGGCTCACGCGTCAACGGATATCCTTTGATGTTCCTAACACAAGCTATTTTATTCTCTTTGTACTCTGCAGTTGCCAGAGCTGTTCATTTGAGAATATTTGTCAAGGATAAATTGCCAAAACCGGGTTTGAAAGGAGACAAGGTATGAGGTACGCACACTGGTGCAGAGAAATCTGATTTGAAACTGCCTGCGTTTAAAATATACACCGTGTCCACCTAGTGCGCGTAAGTCCAATATCTAGGTTAATAAAAGATATAACTTATTTTTTTTTCTACAGAGTTGCCTACTTTCCCGAGCTGCACAAAATGAAAACATATTTGCATATACAGGGTGTTCAGTTTTTCCTGGGCAGGTAACTTAATTTTTTTAAATGAAAACCTATATTTTTATGACATTATCGAATTCTAAGTGAAAAATTAACGGGACTTTATGTTATGATCCCTATTAAAATATTGATAGTTTTCGAGATAATCGACTTTTCATTTTTTTTTTCTTATGTTTCGTCACTTCTAGTAGTTGACATAATTATGATTGTATGACAGCTAGAAATTATTTTTGTTTCAGGAACTGTAGAGTGAAGATGGCTCTTTCAAAAAACGTATCAAAAGTTGACCTGCGATATACAGGGGGCAAAACAAATCGTGCCAAACCTGATAATTTAAAATTTGAAAAATCTCGACCTTTTCAAATACACCCTGTGTTTTATGATTTCATTAGATGTCTTTCTGTAGACCCTACAATTTTTTAATAGCTTTCCCTATACCTAAGTTGCGTAGTTTTTGCAAAACAAAACATTTTTACGTAAAATACCGGATTTGTGCCCGTTCCTTTGTCGGGAAAAATATTGTAAGGGTATTTATTTTAAGTTAACTTGCGACTATGAGTATTCGTTTTTCAAAATTCTAACTTTCCTAACTACAGTAACAGTGCTTGATTTTCAATATGATATGGATGAAACTTCTTCAATATTTTATTTGTCAAGCTTTTGAAAACTCCAAGGTTACTACTAATTTCCTGGCACTAATATTTGGATTTTCAACAGCAGACGCCATAACTTTAAACTAAATATTATCGTTGTTACTTTCATGTGCCCTGATAGTTTTCTCATAATTCGCATTTGCTATTCATTCAAACCTTTCCTTCACATTTTCAAAACAGTGGGAATCTCTGTAAATTTGGATTATTTGCTTTGTAAATATGTGCTGCTAGCAAACATTTCCCATATTTTGCTAATATTTAATCACTTGTAGCGATTTTAGGGTTTTTTTATTGTATTTACAAATAAATGGTAACTTTCCATAAAGACTTATTTATTAAACTCAAATATCTAAATTTTTCAGTTATTAATTTTTATTTTAAATAGTGTAGCTAAACAATTAATAAATTTAATAAAAATAAATACCCNATTTTTTATGGCATTATCGAATTCTACGTGAAAAATTAACGGGACTTTGTGTTATGATCCCTATTAAAATATTGATAGTTTTCGAGATAATCGACTTTTCATTTTTTTTTTCTTATGTTTCGTCACTTCTAGTAGTTGACATAATTATGATTGTATGAGTTGGAGTTTTCAAAAGCTTGACAAATAAAATATTGAAGAAGTTTCATCCATATCATATTGAAAATCAAGCACTGTTACCGTAGTTAGGAAAGTTAGAATTTTGAAAAAAGAATACTCATAGTCGCAAGTTAACTTAAAATAAATACCCTTACAATATTTTTCCCGACAAAGGAACAGGCACAAATCCGGTATTTTACGTAAAAATGTTTTATTTTGCAAAAACTACGCAACTTAGGTATAAGGAAAGCTATTAAAAAATTGTAGGGTCTACAGAAAGGCATCTAATGAAATCATAAAACACGGGGTGTCCTATTTGAAAAAGTCGAGATTTTTAAAATTTTAAATTATCAGGTTTGGCGCGATTTTTTTTGCCCCCTGTATATCGCAGGTGAACTTTTGACACGTTTTTTGAAAGAGCCATCTTCACTCTACAGTTTCTGAAAAAAAATAAATTATATCAACTACTAGAAGTGACGAAACAAGAAAAAAAAATGAAAAGTCGATTATCTCGAAAACTATCAATACTAGGTGGATACATACACCGTATGTACTTCAAGATGGAAAAATGAATGAAAGTATAAAAACGATAAATGAATCGATTTACAGGATTTACATACATATGTATAAATTATTGGCTCGTTAAAGATGTAGCTACTACATTTTATTTTTACTTTTTTACCTTTGTCTTTTGTTCAATATTGTGTAAATATTAGTACTTTTTTCCACTGTTTCCGTACTTCTATAATAGAATCTGTACTAAATAAATCAAATGAAAAGATTTAAAGCCCCAATCACAGTTAACAATTTCTCCAACAACTCCTTTAGATCTCTTAAGCTGGGGGGATTTTAAAATATTTCTAGAGTCCCTCGGATTAATCAAATAAATTCGAAGCGACCGATTACGATTCAGTTACAAATTTGGGATATACAATGAAATCGGAAACAAAGGGTAGTTAAAGGAAAGAATGTTTCCAAAAGGCTTATTCGGAACTGGGGGACCCAATTACTTTATAAAACTAATTTAGGTAATAGAATTTGACTATAAATCAAACTTAATTCCGCTGTGACGAATACATTTATATTATAGTCGGGGGGCATTTTAAGTGAAGAATTTGTCATACTTAAAGTATTCTAACTGTATACACTTTTTATAAATACAGCACCCTTAGAATATTGTGATATTAACACAGGATGATTTTACGAAATAGAAATTATATTTAAAACAATTTATTTGATATCCACGACTTACGTTTTTGTTAATTTACATAGCATATCATTAGAGATCGAAAATATATTGGTATAATACGTAATAATAACTACCTACCAGCAAAAGTTAACAAATTACTTTCTTAGTCATAAGGAAAGCGACTATAGAAAATCATTAACAGTTGTCCTAAGTATTCCGCGGTTAATCGTCTCCGGCGATCGATAAATACTCTATTCAAAAACGAAAATGACTGTTCAATATTCAATGGTCGAAGTTTTTAATAGATGTTATTTTTACTAACGGTGACGAGGTGGCAAACCATCAACTACTTCACATTTTAGTAATCCCACTATCCGTCATTGTACAGTAACAAGTAACAGCTTCGCATCGATCAGTTTATTCGATACGTATCTAGCGGCGCCCTAATGCCTGTCCTGTCGGCCTGACGTGGGTGAACAACTGTTTGTTTATTTGATTGTTGCCACAAAGTTTCCGATGTCTACATATCATCGTCGTTAAGAAGAAAAGACGTATCCCATTTTTTTTAACTTTACCTTTTACCTGTACCTTTGAAGTACAGCAGTTTTAAAAAACGGTTAACGTTCCTCTGCCAACAAAGTTAACAACGGGTAGAATGTAAGAACCTTAGTATTTCTTCCAAATTTTAGGTAGGTACTATTTTTTTTTATTCTGAGATATGTCCTTTTGTTGTTACATCAATAATAAAATGCTGTTATGTTCCATTAGCNATGTAAGAACCTTAGTATTTCTTCCAAATTTTAGGTAGGTACTATTTTTTTATTCTGAGATACGTCCTTTTGTTGTTACATCAATAATAAAATGCTGTTATGTTCCATTAGCCTCTGAATTTTTTCAAAATACTCTGTATGATAAAAAATTTTAAAACAAAACATATTGTAATCATTTTGATTGTTCCGTCAAAACCATCAAATAGTTTTATTTAGAAAAGTTACACCCAATATTGAGTGAAAAGGTACTCAATAATTTCACTCAATGGATTTTATTGCTTTCACTCATACCGATTTTTTACAGTGTACATATTTTTGTTGTCAATTTAAAAATTTGGTCTATAACACCGGTGTTAACTTCTATATTATGTTAACTCTGAAAGATCTACATTGAACATTTTTTAACCATGTTTAGGCATTCTTAAAAGGGTAATATTGGTTGCCTACAATTAAAAGAAATTAAATATACATATCTCTATACCGATATCAGTAAATAGGTAAAAAAGGCAGTCTCGAATCGAAACGCACACGCGATACCTAGATTGTCTAGTTTGAAGTAATTTAGTTTATTGTTATCGTTTATTATTAAGAACTCATCCCATTTTCCCTCCCCTATCCTATTGAGTTCCACAGTGATAGACCAAAAACTAGTTTTGCTCAAAGTTGAGTCCATTAATAATAATTTTTGTTTGTTAGTTCATTTTTTTATACAGTCCGCTATTCGCCGAAACAAACCGTATTTACTGAAACCTCAAGGTTTTTTTTATTTGAACAATTTTTTCTGCTGGTCCACAAAGTTCTATATTTTTAAAATTGGCATTGTATCGAGACCTCGCCATATGCTCCCGGACTACACCATGATTAGCCCCTTTTCCTTCTTGTATGACAGCACAGGCCGATGCATTCCCCCAACCCTTATTCGGTAGCATAAAAGGGCCATTTACTTTATAGAATTTGATAATGTAATAATAAAGCTCGTGCCCCGGCACAGAACTATGCCACTTATGCAGCAACGCATTCATTTCATAACTCTATTACGTAGCAAAATAAATTTTAATAAAAGAAGGCCCCGCGTGGCATCCCTTTCCAGATATTCCGGAGCCTGAGGTTTTGGATTCGCAGTAGCTGTATGAGATTCCGGAATGTCAGCCTTCAAATAACACGCGGAAAACAAAGAAATAACTCCTCGATATCGAAAGATATTTCAATAAAATTTTAAGCCTCCTGCTATACAGGATGTTTTATGTTTAGGGAACTGACACTGAGTGAGGGAATGTGGACAACACAATAATAATAATAATTGAAATAGTTATTTTTTATTATAGTTCTGTATGAAACTATTCAGTTTCATAAATTTGTCAACCACGAACGCCATTAGACGTAATCGCCCAATAGATCCGATTTTATCGAGTTTTCATTCCCTGAAATGGCGGTGACAGAATTTTTGGTATAGTCTGTTTGGAAATGAAAGAGAGTAATAAAACCCCGAGATAAGAACCGACCATGGGCGTGGTAATATTTCGTTTCAGGTAATTATCGGGTAACACTAATGCTAACAAAAATGACAGGGATTGGAAAATCGACTNGCATTGTATCGAGGCCTCGCCATATGCTCCCGGACTACACCATGATTAGCCCCTTTTCCTTCTTGTATGACAGCACAGGCCGATGCATTCCCCCAACCCTTATTCGGTAGCATAAAAGGGCCATTTACTTTATAGAATTTGATAATGTAATAATAAAGCTCGTGCCCCGGCACAGAAATATGCCACTTATGCAGCAACGCATTCATTTCATAACTCTATTACGTAGCAAAATAAATTTTAATAAAAGAAGGCCCCGCGTGGCATCCCTTTCCAGATATTCCGGAGCCTGAGGTTTTGGATTCGCAGTAGCTGTATGAGATTCCGGAATGTCAGCCTTCAAATAACACGCGGAAAACAAAGAAATAACTCCTCGATATCGAAAGATATTTCAATAAAATTTTAAGCCTCCTGCTATACAGGATGTTTTATGTTTAGGGAACTGACACTGAGTGAGGGAATGTGGACAACACAATAATAATAATAATTGAAATAGTTATTTTTTATTATAGTTCTGTATGAAACTATTCAGTTTCATAAATTTGTCAACCACGAACGCCATTAGACGTAATCGCCCAATAGATCCGATTTTATCGAGTTTTCATTCCCTGAAATGGCGGTGACAGAATTTTTGGTATAGTCTGTTTGGAAATGAAAGAGAGTAATAAAACCCCGAGATAAGAACCGACCATGGGCGTGGTAATATTTCGTTTCAGGTAATTATCGGGTAACACTAATGCTAACAAAAATGACAGGGATTGGAAAATCGACTATCTACAGACTTTTAAAGGAAACTAAAAATGAACAAGATACTGTAAATCCCCCAAAATCATCTACAGGGAGGTCAAAAGTCGTTATAGATGATTTCTTCAAAAATGTCATTCGCAGAAAAGTACACTCATTTTATTTTAAAAAAGAAATACCAACGCTAAACAAAATTTTAAGTGAACTTTCAGAGGACAACGATTTGCCAAAAATCAGTAGAAGCAAATTATGGGCCGTCTTACGAGAGTTGAATTTTTGCTGGGAAAAGCAGAACAGGAAGTCAGTTCTTATCGATAAAGATGAAATTATTTGTTGGCGAAGATCCTACTTAAGATCAATTAGAAAATTCCGTGACGAAGGGAGGAATATTTATTATCTAGACGAAACTTGGGTCAACGAGGGATATACTGTAACAAAAGTATGGCAAGATAAAAATGTAAAAAGTTTTCGACAAGCATTTTTGGATGGACTTTCAACAGGGTTCAAGGCACCTTCAGGTAAAGGGCGAAGATTAATAGTGACACATATAGGTAGTGCCAGTGGTTTTGTAGATGGCGGTTTACTTTTATTTGAATCTAAAAATACAGGTGACTATCACGAAGACATGAACGCAGATGTTTTCGAAGAGTATTTTACACAGATGTTGGATCTTATTCCTCCGGGGTCTGTAATTGTCATGGATAATGCCAGTTACCATTCACGGCAGACCGAGCGGACGCCTACGACTGCTTGGAGGAAAGCCGATATAATTCAATGGTTATCCGGAAAAAACATTTCTTTTGAAACAAATATGGTGAAAAAGGAACTTTTGACACTTGTCAATCTTAATAAAGATCAGAAAAAATATGTTATCGATGAAATGGCAACAAATCGCCAAATAACGGTACTACGGTTACCACCTTATCACTGTGAACTTAACCCAATCGAATTAGTCTGGGCGCAGGTAAAAGGAGATGTAGCGCGAAATAATACGACGTTTAAATTAAGTGACGTGAAAATTTTGTTAAAAAATTCCTTGGAACGAGTAACTGCAGATAACTGGCAAAGATGTATACATCATGTACAAAAAGAAGAGGAGAAAATGTGGGAACTCGATAATTTAATTGACGTTACTGTGGAACCTATCGTTATCAATCTAGGAGACGAAGATAATTCATCAGAATATTCAGAGGATGAATTTTAATATACCTACTTTTTTATTTTCTTTATTGTACATTTATACAACACTACATTTACTCACCATAATTTGAATTTTCAAAATACATATATTTTTGTGTGGAATAAAAGTCTATTCATTAAATTTAAATAAATATTTTGATAATAATATTGAATAATTTTATTTGAATTACTAAAAACCCTCTTAACCCGGTTATGATGCTTAAAGTAGCCTCATGTTTTGAAATGCTGTTTTTATATTGTTTACTTATAAGAGAAATGGACCGAGAAATTGAAGCGGTATAGACAAAGACGGATTGTCGGGGATTAAATTTTAGCTACCTGCTACAATTTAGTACAACCCGGTCACACAAAGTTTTTTTAAAAGTACACCTCATCTATAATACGGATAATACATAATATAAAAATATTGAATATAAGCACCAGTACTACATTTATTTACGATTTTCATACATAATAAGCTTTTATTACTCTCTATCATTTCTAAACAGACTATAATAATGTTGTTTTAAATTGCCCTGTCAAATTATGGTTGATGCATCTACATTGTAAAAAATCGCTGTGAGTGAAAGTAGTGAATCCATTGAGTGAAATGGTTGAGTACATTTTCCCTCAATATTGATCAATTTGATAATTTTACTCATTTGTGATAATATTTGAACTGAAACTCAGTACTTTCACTCAAATATATACGGTGTCCTGTTCATGTTTCAAAAAAACTTGTGAACTTGTGTGCAAGTTCCTCATGGAAAAATAATAGGGGTAGTTTATGTAAAATTTTTTTCTTAGACGCCCTGTTTTCGAGATACAGTGTGTTGAAGTTATACCTTTCCTTTGGTTTTCCTTAATTATCTTTAAATCGGCTAAAGATAAAAATGTCAAAATTTGTACATGAGTAAACATATGCGTTAAGAATAATGTGCAAATGGTTTCTTTCTGAAAAGCAGTGTCGCCGATACAGGTAATTGGAGGGGTACAATCGAAAAAAAATGCGTTAAAAGAAAGAAACCATTTGCACATTATTCTTAACGCACAGTTGATGTTAACTTCATGTACAAATTTTGACATCTTTATCTTTAGCCGATTTAAAGATAATTAAGCAAAATTATTTAGAAAGTAACAACTTCAATATACTCTATCTCGAAAGAAAAGATCTCATCTAAGAAAAAAATGTCATATGAACTACCCCTGTTATTTTTCCATGAGGAACATGCACACAAGTTTTTTTGAAACAAGAACGGGACACCCTGTAGATACCTGTTAAATAAATTCTGCAGGTAAGGTCGTATTTTGTTCATTTGTAGCTAAATCGGAGTAACTAAACGTACTCATTATTGACCCCACCCCATTCTATGGTTGTCGTGCCTTGTCTTTGTCTATTCCCATCGTCCCCATTAGGTCATCTCATGGTGTGTTGTGCTGGACAAGTGTCCGTCCATCCCGTTATTTTGGTGAAAGTTATGCTTAAACAATAATATATTAAGTGTCGATTAACATTTGGTTAAATAAACGGATAGTTAAATTGTTACCTTTACTTACTTACGTATCTGTAACGTACAATATAGATTATGGCAATCTATTCGCCCGATCAGTTATTCCTTGAATCGAGACCTAAAATACTGTCTCTAAAACAGATCTGAGTAGGAACCACTGTGGCAGCTTAGTAGTTTATGACTTTAATAATATAATATTTAAGTTAAAATTTAAAGAGAATATAAAGTGATGCAAAACTACTCCAGATATTAATGAAATGGAAGCGGTGGCGGCTGGTACGAGGGGCTCTGGGGCGTCGCGTCGCCCTCCTTGTAAATTTTCATAGTACAAAATTACTCAATAATAATTAAATTTAAATCATATTATAGTCAACTCTTAATTGGTTTTACATACTCAGAATAGAGTCAAGTCACTCACTTGATAGTTAGCAGAAACTCAGATTTGAGTAAAATTCACTCACTTCTGTAGCAATAGTATCACTCATAAAATTTTAGTTATACCTACTTATATTAGTAGAATGAAAATTTCACTCAATCAGGTGTGGACTGAAATTGATACATTATTGAGCAAATTGAGTGAATTTAAGTGAAACTTTTTTGCAGTGTATCTTAATTACGAAGTTTCATGAGGTATATCAGTCAACCACGAACCCCATTAAATACATTTTTATTGAGTTTGCGCCCCCTGAAATGGCGGTTGTGGTCCATAAAAAGAGTTGTCTTATTTTTTGATATTTCATCGGTTTCTACATTTTACTACATTAGTCTGAAACACTTTGTATCACTCTGACAGATTCTGAAGATTCAATCGCGCCTGATTAATATTTAAAAGAGGAGGATCCCTCACGCCCTTGACCGTCAAAGGTTTTAGCAATCTCGAACTCCAGCACGCGTTATCCTCAGTCTAGTCAAACTTTAATATCCCCTAGGTGCGTGGGTGTCCCGAGCCGATCCTCCCCCTCCTCTGTGGCGCCAACAAAGCCTGATTTCCATGCAGACGAGGTCCTGTCAGGTGCACATCACAAGAATCTACGTTAGCCAAGGGGAGGGCCACCGGGTACCCCCAAGTGGCACGGTGCTTGCATGCCGAACGCAATTACAGTCGATTCCGTGTGTTGTAGAATGGGGGGTCACGGCAAACGGGATACAGGGTGAATAAAATACAGTGTCTATTAAATATGTCCACAAGTACCACTTTTCTTTGTTTTGTCGCAGCATATGTAAACCAGCAGTTTAAAGGTTTGTAGGTATACAGTGTGACCCATTTGTTTTTAAGCCACCCTATAAGTAAAATCTTTATTTATTGTGCGATTTTAACCGGAAGGTGTAGAGCTTGATGAAGCATGTTTTGTGAAGGAAAATGAGCGTGATCCTACAAAATCCAAGGCATACTACGTCCGTTTTTAGGAATAAAATTCTAATATATGAAATATTAGGGATTTTTTGAGAAAAAATATATTTACGCCACTGGATTCACGACACCCCAAAACGGCCTAAAACCAAATTTTTTCAAAAAATTTTTAATAACAGCGATTTTGGAGACAAATGAAAAATTCATAAATTAATTTATTGTTGATATCAAGTTGTCCATGAAACAAAAGAAAAGCAAAAAAATTAAATTAATTGAATATAATAATTATTATTAATAGTCTTAGTTTTGATAAATATAAAAATGATATGATGAAACTGAAACCAACAAAACTTAATAAATTAAATAATTATATTCATGTCACTTCTATCAAACCACCATTTACTTCTATGCATGCACTTCTCAATTCTTTTACGTACGTTCGTAATTACTTTTTTTATTTGATTTGGAGTAATTTCTGCACAGGCTTGCAATATCCTAGCACGTAGTTCGTGTACAGTTTGTGGCCTTGATTTATAAACTTTTTGTTTCAATAAACCCCAAAGAAAAAAATCTAATGGCGTCAAGTCCGGAGATCTCACAGGCTACTCAATTAAAGGACTATTCCGTCCTATCCAACAATTCTCAAAATGTTCGTTTAATCATTCTCTCATCGCAGCAGCGTTATGAATAGAGCTACCATCTAAGCGTTTCGAAATTCATTATTAAGAACATTTTAAAAATATATTCGCATTCAAATTCCAATCAAAAAAAAAATTATTCTGTTATTTAGTATTCCACACCAAACGTTAACTTTGTGCGAATACTGCCTCTTTACGTTTATAATTTCTGGATTCTCAGCTGACCAATGACGACAATTTTGTGACGAAACTACCCCATTTGTAATAAATGTGCCTCATCACTAAATAAAATTTCCCTTAAAAATTTAGGATTATTTAAATATTCTCGTTGTAGCCAAGAACAAAACTCCAAACGTCTTTGTTCATCTCCTAATTCCAAAGTATGACAAACTTTGGTTTAAAAGCTTTTATTTTGTGCCAGGCACCTTTTGATACTTTCTCTAGGGATATTAGATTTAACTAGCCACTCTAGCCACTAGCCCGGGGATTATTATTAAAATATTGGTAAAATTTGGTTATTATTTCTCAAAATTCTACGACATCCATTATGTCTAGTTTTAAGTAAATTTTTTTAAACACAGCCTGTTTTATTGAAGACATAGTACATATTAAATTCTATTTAAGTATTTCTTGCCGAACCTATATTATCGCCAACAAGTCGTACAATTTCTATTTATTCTCTTAATGGTTATTAACACGAGATAAACTTTTGCTACACACTAATTTGTCATTTTTGAACAAGTTCATGAACAACTTGATGTCAAAAATAAATTAATGAAAAAAAAAGTAGAGACTTTTTGAATTTTTGATTTGGCCACAAAATCGTTATTATTTAAAATTTTTTGGTAAAATTTGGTATTGAGCCGTTTTCGGGGGTCACAAATCCAGTGGCGTAAATATATTATATTTCAAAAAATCCCTAATATGAAATATTAGAATTTTACTCCTAAAAATGGACGTAGTACGCCTTGGATTTTGTGGAAACACGCTCATTTTCCTTCACAAAGTACAGTTCATCAAGCTCTAGTGATTTTGCAAGGTCTTCTTGACGCTGTTACATAGCTACATTTTCGAACTTTATAGAAAATAACCTGATTTTTCTGGAAAACTATTAAAGATAAGTGTCGACAACCTTATATCAGTCAATAGGGCATTCAATTTTGCATTCACCCATGACAATTAATATGGGTCATTCCATCTGAAAGAAAAAGTTTTTCAACTCGTAAGATTATTAATTGTAGATCTCAGTATTTTCGAGTCTGAATACCTAACTTACACGTTTTGAGATGAGAAGATAGAGTAATTTATGCCAAAACGAACTGTGAAAACTGCAGGTTTCTAGCTCTTAGCTTCTAGATCTGAAATTGTAATTTTTTTCAAAAAAAAAACTGATTATCTCGAAAACGGTAAGTTTTAAACACCATGTACATTTAATAAACTCTACCTAATATTAACCAAAGAATTAAAACACGCAATAATATACAGGGTGTTTCATTTGAAATAACAAAGTGTGTAGCGCCCACCCGAAATGGAACACCCTGTACAGCTAAAAATATTTTCATTACATGGCCTACATAATTCCCGACAACTTTTATTAAAACCATTTTTTTTTATAAATTTTACAGCTGTAGAGTTACAGAAGAATCCCTCTTAGATGGAACACCCTGTATATGTATTCCTTGCAAGTTTTTTTTTTAATACCTTGGTACCTAAATCACGATGGCACTAACTTCGTTCAATATTTTCTCCTTTAGGTCTACCTCCTTTCTGTCTTAGCATAGTTACTGACAAATAAACGTTTAATTTTTAAAAAATTGTTAAAATTAGATAAATCGTCTGAAATTTGTGGTAATTTTTTAATCAAATATGCCATTTACACTGATAAGCACTATACCACTTAAAATAATTAGCAGGATAATCTTTCAAAACATTTACTATCCCCTCTGGATCAGCCTCTGATGTGACTAAAATGCCAAAACACCTCGAATTAAGAACTTGCCAAACTCCAACGCGCATTAATGAAGAATCCTTCTCTATCTACCTGAGCCAGTCACTCCACTATTCCTCTAACCGGAGGGTGAGTTGATTTGACAGATAATTATCCCTCTCTCCCCTTATAGGAGCCGTTATTTCGGATAAGAGGATTACAAATGCGAAATATTAATACTGCCGCACAGCCCTTCGTCCTGTTCTACGGGCCCACCGGTAATTACGGCCCTTTTGTCTCGATGCAACCGAGCCGAATGGTCGCCATTTGGCAGCGGGTGGACCAGTCTGCTTGGACTGGTGCCTAATTCCATAAATCCGCAAATTAAATTCATTCTGTAATTAGTAATAATAGAGGAGATCGAGGAGTGAAAAGGTCTACACTGTAAGAAAATCGGTGTGAGTGAAAGCAACAAAAGTTCGGAGTGAAATTGTTGGGTACATTTTCACTCAATATTGGGCATTTTGATCATTTTACTCATTATGTTTAAACTAAAACTGAGTACTTTCTCTCAAATAATAATAATAATAACGTCTTTATTGCAATTTCCAAGTGAAATTTTATTTAAGTCTAGCTAACTTAACCCTTCCTAAAACTTAAAACTAACCTTATATCTAATAATTATAATCCTAAAATAAAACAAACATTACATTATAATACATAATCATAAAATATAATTAACAAACTAACAAATATTGACTTTTTTAAAACTAACAAATATTATATATTTGTTTTTTGCAAATGTAGCAAATATCGTTTTAAATGTATTTTGAACGATCCCTCAGACATGATGCCCTTGATGGTGTACTATCCAAAGAATTGTATAGTTTAACTGAGTTATAAGCAAATGAACGCTGAAACATGGCAGTCTTATGATGAGGCATAGTTAATGATGTTTGGTTCCATAAATTTAATGTGAACTGCGTTGCGACATGTTAATTTATTTTTTAAATACTCATGAGATGAAGAGTTTAGTATACGATACACAAACGAAAGGAAATTGTATTTGAATGTGTTATTAATTTTCAACCAATTTAAGTTTAAAAAAGCAGCAGATATATGGTCATACTTTCTCAGGTTATTAATTAATTTACAGCAAGTGTTTTGAATTTTTTGTAATCTATTACTTGTTACTTTGTCTAAACATGGATAAAAAACTATATTACAGTAACATATTTTAGACAATACTAAACTCTCACACAGTCATTTTTTCATCTTATACGTCAACAAATATAGGTACTTTTTAAATAAATTCACTTAAACTCGTAGTAACCGTGGCGTAGTGGATGGCAGTATGTCGTATGGTGTGCTTTGGAGTTGGACAAGTATCGGTTTATCTGGTTATTCTAGTGAAAATTGTATTTAAATGCAGTGATTTGACTTTGGTTAAATAAAGGTATAGTTAAATTGTTATCTATAATTATGTATTTGTAAAGTACAATATAGGTTATGGCAATTTATTTATTCGATCACTACTGTAATTTTAATTTTTTTTTCTCTTAGATGTGCTCAATTTTGTTATTAAATATTGTGTATCCTGGGTGAGACCCGCCAGCTGAGACACGCCGCCACCGGCTAATGCCTGTTCTCCTGGCGATCATGCATCTAACGGGCCCCTATTAGCTGTGGTTGGGATTACAGAAGCAATATATAAGTGGTGCCATCTTCACGGCGCCATTCAAATTTCTCGAAATTAATATACATTTAAACTCACTCATTAATGAGAACATTTCCTCATAATTAGGTACAACTGCACCAAATACCAGTTTACGTGAAAAATTTAATTAAGGAGTACCTATACAGGGTGATTCACAACTTATCCAAAAACATTTGGGAATAGATGCTGCATGAGAAATGGAGTCAATATTGTAAAAAAAATTTTTGTAAAATCCTTATAGTTTCTGAGAAAAAAATTATTGAAGTTATAGTACATTCAACCACTACATACCTGAACAACTGTAGTCTCTAGCGTTATTCGCAATACGCCTGGAGAACCACGTGGCCTCAGCGACTCCGAATACCGAAATCCGATTTTGCAATCGTGTTTACCTGATATCTGTAGTGTTTATAATAGTTTTTTAGGAGTTACTGTCAAAAATGGTTTGCGTGTATAGCAAATCGGAGTTGATGGATATCGTTTTAATTTATTGTGAAGCAAGACAACATTTGTATTATGGAATAATTTTCATTTTCTCATTTTACATTTTAATTGCAAGTAACTTTTTACATATATCTCAGACCGAAACAACTCCCGCAATGGAGCTTCAGCCGTAACGTCTGGAAAGAATTTATACACGCGCAAATCCACCCCGGATTGGTTCCCTTCGGGTGCAACGGCTCTGCGGTTAAACTGACAATAGGAAATGCAAGAACGACCAGAAACGTGAAGTCACCTCGCGTCGCCTTCGAGTGTTTTGTCGTCATAGAAACCCCCCTCAGGGCACCTTCCGGAAGTAGACAAATTTATGGGCCGGCAAAAAGTTTCATTTAAAATTTGCTGCATCATTTGTAGGGGCACCGCGGCCTGTATTTGCTGGCCTCGATTTAAAGGTAGTCGGAGACGTTTTACCTGGTGGATAAGAGCTTTAGGGGCGATTTAAATAATGAATTCCTGGTTTCGAGAATAACTTTGGAAGAATGTAAGTACGTTGCCAGTTTGGGATAAAATATGGTAATCAAGCAATACTTCTAACAGTTTATATCCTATAGGATAGGTTGCCCAAATATTTTTTGTACAATCTCACAAAAAAGTACTGACATTGTTACTGTTTCGCTAGCGCCAGTATCAGTAGTTCCACTTGTGCCACTACCAGTACTGAAATTATTTCTATATTTCTGTAAAAAATCCCTTTTTTCAACGTGTTCTTGTATTGTGAGACTGTGAGCCACAAACACTCATATTGAAATGACTTTAGTTTCATAAAAGTTCTAAAATCCATACTTAACTTTGAGTGCTATGTTTTAGACCTTAAATAGTATGTTAGTGAGATGTTTCAGAAACTAATTAATGAACAATTCTCTGTGGGAACATTCAAATAAATCACATTGTATAAAAAAGTGTCCTAAGATATCGTTCAATATTAGACATATTTTAGTTGTTGTAAAGTAATTTTTAAAAGGTTTATAATGTTTTTGATTTATATAACACGTAATTAAAATACGCAAAATAAAACTTCTTTTCGGTTCATTAATGCCATTTTCAATTTTTGTTTGGGAGATGTTAAGAATTAGATTGGCAGTGAAAAATATACCAAGCTTGTATTTTTTTTTCTATACGACCTGTAAACCGCTTGACCTTACCATCAATTCTCTAGCTCTAAAAAATTGGAAAACTTTCCTCGAAGTCCATCACTCTGAAAGGTATTCGATATTTTCCCCTGTCTGCTATGACTGACGTTACCTTTTTCATTTTTCTTTAACACTGCCACACATCATAAATTTACTCGTTAAAAAAATCTAACGTGAACTGAACTGAATTGAGAACATTCTTACAGACGTGCTTTGTCTGAAAGCAACTGAAATCTGAAAGGTTTCGATGATTTATAGGGCTCAGTGGACTAAAATACAAACTAGTTTAATCCTTACAAATTTTCACCCACCTTGGTACAGTATCCAGTTGGTTATGTGAAAAAAATAACACGTCTTTCCTACTTGTACGCTTATGACACAAACTGATCCGCCTAAACTGGAAACTGAAACAGGATGGGATTAAATTGTGGTTTGATTTGTTTATGACTCTACTGCCTAATAAAGATAATATTATTTCAGATAATCGATTCTACATCTTAACTTTTTTATCACGAACGATAATTATAAAAATCTGTCAAAAATTCTAGTAATCTAACGTCGGCCAGTACTCACAAATGAAATCAAGTCAAAGCTTGACAAATCGCGTTACCGGATCCATCCGATCCTCTCCCGAAAATTATTTGACGCGATTCTTCCGTCTCACTAAGCCCGTCTCCAGCGAGGCCCAATTTCCATTTCGACGACGGTTCCGGAATAAATACCGCACCGGTCTCTCCAAGACAAATGGTGAAGACGAGGAGGCCTCCTTAAGGGCGTAATTTAGGGTTGGATCCTGCCGTTAACATCTTTTGGCGGATAGGGGATTCTGAATTATGTACAACGTGTAGCTCAGGAGTAGCCCGAATAGTCTTTATGGGGAGGTTCCACGGTATATAGTTCATTTTATGGCTTCTTACGTGTGCAGTAAAGTAGCGAACAGATTCCTTCAAATAGTTTCCAGGTCATCAGCATCAAAATGATTGCTAATCACAAACTTCTATAGAAAAGTTCCAAAAGAAATTTAACTAGTTATTTACGTTCATTACAAAGATCAAAACAACGGTCTTAAAAGCAAAATAATCATTTGAAGCCAAAGCCGTTGCATGACCTTTCCCTAAACGTGTCACGCATGGACAAACGTTGCATTTTCCATAACTTACTACGAATTACAAAGAAAACGTACCTCAACGACCGCAGGACAAATAAAAAACCATTATTGGCCACGGAAACTCGCCGCCGTGGCGTCTCGGCAGCAATTCCCGTTTATAAAACGTGAAGGATGGACAGCTGCTGGCGGTGGTAACAGCTTGACAGGCCGTAGTGGCCGGTGCTGACCCAGAAAGAAACCAAGCAAAGTGATGTGGAATGTAGTGAAGGGCCAGAGAGGACAGAAGAATTAACTGCGTTGCCAATAGCGGTTACCTCAGACACTTGAGCGTCAAGTAAAAATAAACGCTGTAGTTGCATCATTGAATTCAACAAACGCAGAATTGGAGTACTTAAAAAGTATTTTTAAGGAGACCAAAATGATGAAGTGTCAACTTAGTTGGTAGTAGTTCCACCAGAAGGTGGAAACAATACAGAACAAAGACGGGCACCTATTTAATGCAGATAGTGACTACAACTTTATGATGGTTAATTTCGCCATCTTTTGGTTGCAGTCAATTTTCAACAGCGCCATCTATTATCTGCAGTATTTTTTTTGGTGGTAGTCAAATTTTACACGAATTAATTAATTTTATACGGAAAGGATTAACGTATACCAAAGGGTTTTATATCCATCGTAAGATTCTAATGACTAGAATTTGATATTTCTGTATAAAGTCAATAATGTCACTAAGAAATTTAAAAATAATTTAGCTGCTAAATACATTTGTCAATGTCTTATTTTGTTGCAAGAGAAAGTAATGGTCTTTTTCAAATGCGTACGTTTATCAATAAAAAGTAGAACGTAGTAATAGAAGTAGAACTCTTGCTCTTGAATAAATAACATTGTTAAAATAATTGGCTCTATCTTCACAAGAGAAAAAAAAGAAAGAAACAAGTTCGAAACTGGTATATGTCTGGAGGTCTACAGACGGATGATCTTTGCTGCTTAGTAAATATTGCGAGTGTATCTAATTGTAGTTGATAGATCTCTTCCTAAATAATATTCTTTATAATGTTATACGGGGCGTCTGGTAAAAGCACGTAGTACGATATATGCCACTAATTATTATTTGATTAAAAAAAAACAAAAGACTGGCGTTTATAGTTTTTAAACTTCTATAATTAGATAGAAACTGTCTTCTTTTTTCAACGCTTGCCTTAATAACAAACGATAGTCATTTTTTTAATGCAGAAATAAACAATTTTATAGAGATTATACCGGGTGATTCAGTTTGATATTCGCGGCCTCGTGTCTCTTTTATTTTAACAAATAGCTATAATAAACCCTGTATATATATTAAATCGCCGCTCAAACTCTATCAAATGGCATTATAAGATCGTCTCCATGGTAACATATGTCAAAATTGGTATAGTCAACTGTTTTTATTCAAATGGCATACTCTATATTTTTTTATCAATTCTGTAAGATATCTTTTTCTGCGTTTAGCTATATGTATAAGGAAGTTTATAGTTTCATTAGAAATATTGCTAGAAAAGCAGCAAAAAAGATGAACCCTACTTTCAGTAGCTTTATTCTGAAAAATGATAGCCAGTTGCGGAAACAACTGAATTTTGACGTTTCTAAATAACGGTTTGTCAAAATAATTGACATTTTGTACCTATCTATTCTATCTATAACTAATTATAACATGAATACTTACAGTAATCAAGAAAAACTAGATTTTAATTTATGGAGAGGGCCCAAAGAACGCTAAAGCTGCCAGGTATTTATACCAACATCGTTTTCCGCAGAGACAACTTTCATCAGATAAAATTTTCGGAAGGTTAGCCAGGAATTTGGCAGCAGATGGAAGTTTTCAAAAGAAAAGAAGGGTTTTTAAACCCAGAAGGGCAAGAGATGAAGAACATTCGCTAAAGATGTTAAATGGCCTGCTAGACCTCCAGATCTCACTCCTATAGATTTCTTTCTTTGGCCTTACCTAAATGATATTGACGACCTTAAAAAGAGAATAAGAGTAGAATGTCGGAGATTAAATGAAGAAACACTAGAATGTGTTTGTAAAGAGGGAGTGATAAACAGAGCTATTCTGTGTTTGGAAGCAAATGGAGGTCATTTGGAACATTTGAAATAAGTATTGTTTTAAATTGTTGTATTATTGTCGTATTAAATATACAATATGTTACTTTAAAAAACATCGCAGCTTGTTTCAGCAGCTGGCTATTATTTTTCAGAATAAAGCTACGAAAAGGAGGGTTCATCTTTTTTGCTGCTTTTCTAGCAATATTTCTAATGAAATTATAGACTTCCTTAGCAGAAAAATCTTCTAAAATTGATAAAAAATATATACCTAGTGTGCCATTTGAACAAAAACAGTTGACTATAGCAATTTTGACATATGTTACCATGGAGACGATCTAATAATGTCTTTTGACAGATGTTGAGCGGCGATTTAAAAATATATAGGGTTTGTTATAGCTATTTGTTAAAATAAAAGAGATACACCAAACTGAATCACCCGGTATTTCTGAATCGTACTATGTGTCACAATTTGGATTTCGTAAAACACTTGACGAAAAAATAGAAACCGCAATATTTTTAAGATCGAATTAAAAAAAATATGTTGTATCCTTTTTTTTTTAACTGAGAACTGAAAGATTGGACGATTGCAAGTGTTTGGTGAAACCTGACCGTTTTTCGTAACCTTTCGACCAGGAACGAGGCGTTGGCGGATTATCTGGAGTCCTTACTATTCCTCGCGTTACTACTGGTATTACTGATAAGTCTGCGTCTTAAACAAGCGAACGTGATCGCGATAGCGAAGCGCCTCCTTCGTGATTTGATTTCGTTGCATTCGAAACGATTGCGATGCAGACGGCAAACCGCTCACGCACCAACGCCTGCTGCGACATCGCGATCGAACACCCAGTCCCGACCGTCTCTTGTCGAAATACACTCTTCGACACGGAAACTGAGGTTTTTATTCTATATAGGGTGTCTCGTAGTTACTACAATTTCGATTATTTCGTGAATTACGCTGATTTAAAAGAAAAACAAGGATATGTATATGTTTCGTTTAAATTCGTTTTTAAACCGGTAGAAAGTTGCTAACTTTCAGTAGACAACTCCGTGTACCTATTTGAGTTTTTTTTATAGTAAACTGTAATCTGATCTCTATTAAATACCTCGATACATTAATCGGAAAGTTAGTTATAGTTTAGACATTTACTGTAAACGGTTTGCAGTCTGCTAGTTCTCTTATCACCAGCCCGCCTCAACTTACTATCAAAATCTCCGCGTTTCCAAACTCTGTTCCTCTATTCTCTCATCTCAGCTGCAGCAGAGAAACAATGGATTGGTTGATGTTCCTCTGAAACTTGACTCGAAGCAAGTTATCGGGACAACTCGGCTGTTCTGGAGATTTGAGAGAAACGTAACCCCAAGATATTGCCCATATAAGATAAGATTCACGAGACTTGAATATAAAATGTGGCTTATTCATCCCATAAAGGCTGATTTAGTTGCTCCAGCTTGCCATTGTTTTATATAAAATTCATTTCATGACGCCCCAGAATGCGGTCTGAATGTGGTTTTGCGGCTGTTATTGTTATTATTATTATTACTTCCGCTTATAATAAACCATATACAGAGTGATCTTTTACATCTGTCATTTTTTTAGAAAAGAGCCTTACTCAAAGGGAAGACAAATCAACATTTTGAAAGTGTTGGATGAGATTTTTATTAAAATACATTGCATTTACATAAACCAATCAGGATTTCTTCTGCAAATATGTCAGCAAAACTTTGACCTTATTATTAATATACTTGTTTTCTGGTTTATCAGCCTTTAATTTGATTTTTCATATATTTTTAAGTTTTTTCCATGGAAAAGTATAAGTAGCTCACCATCCCCCGAACAATAAACGCCATTTACACTTTCTCTAAGACGTTAAACGATTTTAAATTAAAATAATTGAGGTTTGTTGTTTTCGCCGATAATTTTTGGATACAAACAAATTTCGACAAAGAACCATAATTACTGATCTTTCAAATTCTTGACCTAGCCCGCCCCTGACCTCTACACCCCACTGCACGTCCCTCGGCTGCATTTACCGGAATAACAATTGAAGCGGGAATGACGCCCTTGTATGCCAACACTTGTAGAAGGAAATGCTGCGCGTATCCGACAAAAAGTGTTTGCATTGAATAATGTGGAATCCTGTTCGAGTGTTCGAGGTATTTCGGGAGACACAAAAACCTCTATTTGTCCCGATGCTTCCTGTCATAATGGGACTTTATTTGGTGCGATAAAACGGACATTAACGGGGTGCTGAGAAGGTCGAAATGATCAACGGTCGTGGAAAAGAGGTCGAGCGGGGTTGACGGCCCTGTGTAGGCATAAAAAATTCTTTTATTCGCTTCGATGTGGGCGTTTAGAGGGTTTTGTTAGATGGAGGATGAAAATTACACCCGAAAAAATGTAGAACAGGCATTGAAGGAAATTTTGGTGATGTGAAACTGACACAAAAGTGCTTGGAAGCCTTGTAATGAATAGCAACTTTCTCAAGAAATTTGTATATAGCGGCAACAATACTATAAGTATTTGTCTCAAATCCTTAATTTATCTTAGAGAGTTTAATCCTGTATTTATACACGTTTGTAATAATCAGGCGGTCAAATCCTTTGTTCTGTTTGAATAAAATTCCGTGACCTTAATACTTTTGACAGTACCCAAGGCGGAAAACTTGAAATGGAAGGTAGACTACCCGAGAAAATTGTAATATACAGGGTGTCCGCGTTTTTTGTAGCAGGACTTTCACAACTTGTACTAAAAGTCCTTTAAAAAAAAGTTCATGTAAACATATATGTATAGATGCGTCGTTTTCGATTTACAGTGTTCAAGTTTAAAATGAGAATTGATTTTTTATTCGTAAAACGAAAACCCCTTTTTAGACTTTGTTGAAACTTGGCAACTTTGTAATAATAATACTCATTTTCTCACATAATTTAATTTGTCCTATTTTCTCCAGTGGCGTCACAACAAGATACCAGCTTGATAAAAATAGAACAAAATATGGTACGCCATTGCTTTTTGGTAAGTTTGAAATTTTTCTCAGATTTAGCTATCAAAAATACAACTTTTTTGTTACTTACTTTTTTTCCTATCTCGTTTTGTTTAGTAAGAAATAAAACATTTTCATGATTAGGTTCGAGATTTGCTTAATTTATTTATTTACTTGTTACAAAGTGTGCCGTGAATATGTCTGTTTTTGATTTGCCAAGGTATTGTAGCAATGGTTTGACGTTTGTTGACGTTCTTTAATTAAGTTTTTTCGATTGACGGTTTTCGTTATACGTTTACATACCTAAACTTTTTTTTTAAAGGAACTTTTAGTAAAAGTTGTGAGAGTCCTGCTACAAAAAACGCGGACACCCTGTATTTCCGAAACAAGAAAATAAAATGTATGAACTATATTTTTCGTGACTTCAAACTTACTTTTACGTACCTTCAAGATTCTTAAGAAAAGGAATATTGGACATAAGGTGAAAAAAATCAAGAATCTTTACCAGACAACACGTGTACAAGTTTTTAAATAATTTTTCTGATCATTTTTTTCATTTATCAATAATTTTTACCCTTTTCTTAGTAAACTTCTACAACAATTTTTTAAACTATGTAGTTATTGCCATATTGGAGTATATCAATATCAAACGTTTATAATACAATTTATGGACTACAATTTTATTATCAACATTTGTCCCTTCGAAATATTTTTCGCCTACGCCCGTAGCGAAATCATGTTTATTTTCACATGGTGGCACTTAGGCATAAATAAGCGCAAATAAAACTCTAAACACGCCAGCAGAACCTCAAAGTATGAAGTGCTTGTATAAATTTATAACGTTTACGGTCGATTGTTCGGGAGCCCCAGACTCTTTACGAGGCCTTCACCATAAGGCCTTTCGGGGTGCGCGTAAACACCGATGGCGTTTATGGCGACGCGCCCCATTGCGGTCTGGCGGTCGCTATTCGAAACTACAGCGCAATTTCCCGTGAAATTGCATCCATTGCGGTTCTGTAAATAATTCCTGAATTTCATATCGCATGCGGGCGATATACGGTAGCTGCAGGTGCTGACAATCATCGCAAAAGGATCTTTTATTCTTTTTATTAATTATATTTTTTCGGTTATAATCATTTGATTTTTTAAGGGATTTTGAACGTATTTGCACGTACGTTTTTTACCGAAATTGATCACCCCGACAACTTTTATTTTTAATTTAATAAAAAAAGTTTCCCATAAAAGTTGTATGGCATTTTGAAGACTCCAAAAGTCCATTTTTGGAAAAACGACTTGAATACCGTGTATTTTTTTATAGTTATGAAACCTGTAAAAAAAAATTTATTTTCAAAAATCGCACAGCCTCGCACAAAAATCGACTTTCGGGCCCAGAGGTCAAACTATGTTTTTGGGTCGCTGAATCCGAATCCGAGGTCCATTTAACCCCGTCACCTCAGGATTCTTCATAACCTCAAAAAAAAAACGATATTCTGAACAATTAAACCATATAATCTTAAGACTCAAGCTTCCAACGCTAAATCCAATTAACAAAATTTCATAAACATTTAACCCAATGATACCCCAACCTAATAAGCCCATGAACCCAAACACCAATAATCCTATAACCCCATAACCCCATAACCAAGGGAATAAATCATAAACAATCTGTATTATTGCAAAACATCACAGCTGCCGACTCCTTGAAAATCCGAGTAAGTACTCAATTTTAGAATACAGTCAATACTTAGTGGAAAAATACACAAATACTCATAGAAGAAGAAGACAAGACAATTACGTCACAATCTATGCACCGATATTCTACAATCTACCTAATCATACCATGGAACATAAAACAGTATCATCTCGCATGATACGTCTTATCATACACTCTGACAAAGCTATTATGTTTTATAACATTCATAAGCCTCTGTATATGACGTCAACTCAAAATGACTACATATATGTTTGCAGAATTTACTCTTTTGTTTACCTGTTTGTTTAACCCCGCCCCTTTTATGTTGCAGACGGAGCTGTCCCACAACCTGCAACAGTTGTCCGAGCGGGCCCGATCCACAACGGAGTTCATCCAGCGCCTCAAAGGGATGAGCGATAAAGTTAACGTAAGTAACTGTAACTGTTTGCGAGTTCGACCCACTGCTTTTTATCTTCCTACTTTGCCGTGTGTTTGTGGCAGGTGTTCTCCTCGTAGTAACCCCAGGTGTCGTTCAAAAAGCTGATTCCGCGGTGAGCCGAATGTAACTTACATACATATTTGTGTAGCGGGAGTTTGTGAGGAATTTGTATGATAACGATGCTACTCTATGAACTTAAGTCCAATTGACAAGAGTAATTCTAATTGGATAATAACAATTTTTTATAGTCCTTTTTGTTGTGAATATACTGGTATATTACAATTTTTTATAGTCCTTTTTGTTGTGAATGTACTGGTATATTGTAATTAATTTGTATATGTATTTGAAATAATTTTCATCCGTCTTCACAAGAACAGTTTTTTATACAATAAACGTTACAGAATTTCAGAAAGAAAGAACAAATTACAAGGCTATTAACTAGGTTCCAGTCTCTTAAGAATCCATTTCAAAGATGGTATTCATATCTCCAAAACTACGATGCGAATTTGTTGGGATGACATTTGGACTGTGAAATGCACCAGCAATATTTCCAAAACTACCCAATAGCCTTTCAGATGATCTTAGATAAGAGAAAGTCTACTTTGATCATCTACTGATATTTTAGTAGATCTTTAGAAGACGGTTTGGAAGTATTGAAAATCATACTTTTTAAGAAACCCGATTTAGAAGTTAAAAGTTGATATTGATTCATAATAAACCAATTTCTTATTCATACAAGTGCTATCTAACTAGATATCTTGAGTTGTACATCTTTTCACTCTTATCTATTATCTACCTCTGTTTTTCCGATATAAATGAAAACAATACTGATCTCAGAACGAACCCTAATAACACTTTTTATGGTTTGTTCTTAAAATTGTTTCATTTCCGTGTGACATGTGAAAAATAAAGTATTTACGTTTTCCTCATCGCGTTTTTCCGATTCGGTCAAATAACGAGCCCAACGAGACGCGATGAATCCGGACAAGCAGAAAAAGGTCGTCATTCAGAACCAAAACGATCGTCCGGCGGACGCTCCCCGCATGCCAAAGTGGCATATTACTTCCGGAACGTTGGTACTTGTTGGAAAACTTCATCCACCCTCGATCAATAGTATCTTTAATTAAATATGACTGTTCCGGTGTGCACCGCTCCGACCAGACAATTAGGACACACAATGTTGCCGAATATACTTTTAGTTTGGATGGTTAGGAGAAATTTAGGTCAACAGGAAACGCCAGTGGTGTGCAACTGTTGTTTTTGGCTCTTTTTTCGATGTTTCCTCGTAGCAACAGTACTTGTTATTCTCTGCATTTTTATGCACTTATCCTTAGAAATAATTGATGGTTTTTCAGGAAAACTGTGAGGAATTCGAACAAGTGGTAACAGCACAATGCGAAGCCCTTATACAGGCCATCCACAACAGAAGGGCCCAACTTCTAGAGTGCATCAGACAGGACAAAGAGATGCGTGTCAGGGCCTTAAAGGAACAGGTCGTAACCTGCACTCAAAGATTGCAGCAGACCACCGCCTTGCTGCAGTTCTGCATCGAGGCCTTGAAGGAGACTGACAGCTCTGCGTTTTTGCAGGTGAGCTTGCTGTTAATACCTCCATAAAAATAATGCACATCCGATATTTTTTCCGCAAAATTTCTTAAGAAAAAGTTGGAGAAAAGCTTAATGTAGGACAACAGAGTGTTCAAGTTTACTTTAATGTTTTCTGAACAAACATTTTACTTTTCCAAAATATTTTTAAGCTTCCATGTAATCGTGCTGAAAGACTTATGACAATCTACGGATGACTGTGAACATATTCCATCAATTTTTGTTCACTCAGATGCTGCCGTAATCATTACCATAATCTCGAAACATCTTACATACCGATACAGCTTCTAATTCTGTATATTGCAGAAGTGTTCCCCGACTGCACTTCCTTTAGAACAAGCAATTCGCAGCTGAATTATTAATAATGCCAATTTGTGCTTTGCCGCATGGAACGTCGAGTACTCTTATTGGTTTGTTTTGTATAAGAGAACGGGCTCGTAAGTCGAGACGGCTCACCTAAATCGGAATTTTTAATATCTCGCATATCTCGTGCTGTTTTCAATCGGAAACAGAATAACATCAAAAGCATGAAGCTGTCTATGATTTTAGTGTCTAATGCATTTCGTTATGTATATTCAACGAGGTCTTCTGTAAAATATGCTTTTTTGATTTATTTGTGTCAAGAAATTCAACTAGTTTCTACTATAAAATGCTTTTTAATCATTTGAAAATAACGTAAAAGTATAGTATATTGAATGAGGATCTTCTTCTATCATTAATTTTGTAAATTATTTAATATTGTTTTTATTTTATTTTATTATATATTGGTGGAACCTGTGAGCCGGTAATATATCTCTATATTTAGCAAAACTTTTTTTACAGATTGGCTCTATGCTCATCAACAGGGTTGCCAACACAGACCATTCCTGGCACAAAGAGTGGACAGCTCCTCGAGTCTCTCCACACTTCGACCTCACTTTGGACGACAAGTCAGTTCTAAGGGCTATCGACCAGCTCAACTTCATCCAGATGAAACGTAAGCGTTTAGAAAAGTCTATATTGTGATAAATAAATGAAAATCTTTTTGTTTTTGGGAGAAATTCGTATGTGGAATATACTTAGATCTTGTTATAAAAGTGGCAAGTTCTTTGAAAATTCTATAAATTTACTGCTAATGGAGATATAGAATTGGGAAAAAATTAAATGATGTATATATGTGTATATGTAATATATTTGTATGTGTATGAAATATGTGTATATGCATAGATATAACTTTATTCGGAAAATATTTTATTTAAAAAAAAATTTCTTTCGGATATTTTCCAGACGTACAAAGATCATCGCTGAAAATTTGTAATATTTACACTAAAAATGCATTTTTCAAATGTATTTTCATCTTTCTACTTTTACCAGTGTCGTAGAAAATGGGGGTGATGGGTTACCTTTATTAAAAAGCAAGCCACTGGCCCTTTAGAGTCCTCGTATGTCTGACCGTTTCCGAGCAAATCGAATTCATTAAAAACTACATGAAAATCCAAAAATATAACAAAATATGTCGATAATCCTTTTAAATTTTTTGATATCTTACGTTTCTAACAGATCATCGTACTGTCACAATAATACGAATAAACAGTTTTGGAACCACTGACACCATCGATAGCTCGGCTGACTCGGTTTATTAGGACACAAATCATTGTACATAAAGATGTACAATTAACTCGCAGCACCATTCTATTACCACCTTGTCCATTAATCCATTTTGGTGGTATTAGTTAGGTCATTGTAGTATGTTTATTCGCACTTATTAACACGGATATGCACAACCCAGACAAACTGTCTCTTCACAAAAATAAAACACATTAAAAATCAATATCCAGAAAAAAAGTGATTGCCTAAACATTTGTTCATCAATAATTTCGTTTGAAACATAAACAATAAAAGACACGTGTCCAAATGAAAACTGGAAGTAGAAAAGAACAAAAAGTGTAGGACGTGCTATCTACGGTCACAACTGTTCATCTCTTTTCCAGAGGTCCTCAATAAGTTTTAGCAACTTTCATTATCATTAATTTTAGGATCCGTGTTGCAATTTCAATGGTCTAGATTATCGAAAATGCCTATTATTATTGCATTCTTTTTACTGTTTTAAAAATTCTCTCCAAGCTTGTAAACGCCGTGTATATTTTCTTGTTTCAGTGGCTTTTAAAATAGGAAACTCATTTTCGAAACGGCCCATGTAAATCATTTGTAAAACGATTCCAGATCCTCTCATAAATTAACTTGTACAAGTTTTATCCCTCGATTCGCGAGAAAAAATGAATTAAACAGAAATCCATAACACCTGCACCTTGTCATTTTTTTGCTGGCAATTAGCCCGTCCTAATTCCACTTCCTTAGCTTCCTGTTGGAACAATCGCGCCGAAATTCGAAATTAATCGCGTTAAATATTCAAAGAGAAGGCCGGGGGACCGGATACGTTCCCCGCCTCCCCTCCCCCTTCCAAATTACCATTTTTAGTTCCGATTTAATTGGGGCAGCTTTTCAAAGGCGTCCCGTAAAAATGAACACGGTATCACTAATAAAGACGGCCGTGAGCGTCGCTCTTTTGTTAATTATATTTTAAACGCGGCGCCATCCGAATTGCAGATTTCCCTTGAATAAATGAATAGGATATCGCGATTGTGTGTTTTAACGGGCGTAGGGGAGGGATGTCAGCACGCTCTTCTTTCTCAAGCAAAAAAATTGACAAGAAATGTCGAATCGTTTCAATATACGAAGTGTAACACTGACGTTGTGACGAATTTTCCAGTCAATTGTCGAAACATTATTACAAAACCGTAACCTTCTGTCAAACTAACATAAATTTAATAAAATGGAGCTACAACATAGTCGATCGTTCTCGTTCGTCGAATTAACGTTGGCTGTTTGTTTTTTCCCGTTTAGCGCCCTGTTGTCATATCACATCAGGTGGATTGATATTTTGTAGTTCACTTAAACTAAGTCAATGTCAGAAGTCGTTGACAATGAGATTCACAAACTAAACGCAGTGCTTTGAGAAAATAATAAGGAATATTTTTTATTTGACTTTAAAATAAAATGTCGCTACATTGTACAATTGCGATATGAATTAATAATAAACATAATAAACACACCACAGAAATGAGACAACCCCCAAATCCAAAGCCAAAGGCTTGTGCGGAAGGGGGCTACACTGCTTGTGCGGAAGGGGGCTACACTTGAAAAAACGCGGACAAACACCCATTATCCATCGACATTGCCAATGCCGATACCGGGGATCGAACCCGGACCAGAGTAGGAAGCCTAGCCGAGAAATGCTTGCCACCACACTCTCGACCGACTGCGCTACCATGGCGAATTATTATGACTAGAGTAGAAACCGCACTTCATTCGCACATGACGTCATTATCAGGGGCGGACTCAGGACGCTAAGTTAAACTCTGTGGAAACTGAGGTGCAAACACCATATAAAAAGTAAAAATCAAAGTCTCACCTTGTACTGACGATTTATAATATCCACTATGATTCATATTAAGTTTATTAGTTTACAAAACACTCTACACTGAGCTCTACACCTATTCACTTGCAGTGCTGAAGTAAAACCGAATAACCAGCAACTGCTGTAAATGTTCAGGCGTTAGGTTGTGGCGTTTATCGTTAAAAAATCCATTTTGGTTTCGAAAACGTACGTTCAACGTCCACAGATGTTACTGGGGCATATTTAAAGTATATATAATTTTTAACTACTATCTACTATGCGACATACAGTTAGAAATCACGGATTGTTATGCAAAACGGTATCAATTTTGTTTCTTCACACGTTCAGTACTATGTCCTGACACCTGGGAAATAAACTGTTGCATGTCTAAAACATTATTTACTGTGTTATTTACTGAATATTCTGATGATGCCACAGTTACTTCAAGACGGCGTATAGCTGACGGTATTCGTAAATAATTAAAATGTATGTATGCTAAATCTTCACGAAGTGTAGGATCGTTAAATATCCTTTGAGCGCATTATAATTCCACGATATAACGCATTCACAAATTTTGCATCCTAGTTCTGCTCCGTCGAATTCTAAATCGGGGTAATCTTTTATCCAGTTTTCGACCGTAGAGCGAGCGGGAAGCCGACGCGACATTTTTACAGAGACAANTTTAACGGGCGTAGGGGAGGGATGTCAGCACGCGCTTCTTTCTCAAGCAAAAAAATTGACAAGAAATGTCGAATCGTTTCAATATACGAAGTGTAACACTGACGTTGTGACGAATTTTCCAGTCAATTGTCGAAACATTATTACAAAACCGTAACCTTCTCTCAAAGTAACATAAATTTAATAAAAATGGAGCTACAACATAGTCGATCGTTCTCGTTCGTCGAATTAACGTTCGCCGTTTGTTTTTTCCCGTTTAGAGCCCTATTGTCATATCACGTCAGGTGGATTGATATTATGTAGTTCACTTAAACTAAGTCAATGTCAGAAGTCATTGATAATGAGATTCACAAACTAAACGCAGTGCTTTAAGAAAATAATAAGGAATATTTTTTATTTGACTTTAAAATAAAATGTCGCAACATTGTACATTGCGATATGTTCTTAGAAAATTATTATGACATTTCCATATTTTTTAGTTTTCTGGAATGTTCTTTTTATTCACTCTAACCGCGGACACACTCTATGAAGATGATCTTCTTTTGCTGATTTTATACATTTAATACAGCTATCTTTATGGCGGAAATAGATGAAAAATAAATATCAACAAGTCTCATATTACCAATATTCGAAACAAACGAAAGCGACATAAACAACACACTTGTTTTTAATCATACCTTCATCGTTTTATTTTAACACTGATATTTTATAAACGAAGCTTTTGTATTGTGTCACGAAATTATTTTTCCCGAATGGAGACTGTCCATTTACATATTTGTTTCTGTTCGATGGGCAGCGTACGTAGATGGAGAGGAACGGGTGCCTGCAGGTAAACTGGCATGAAAGAGCATGTTTATTACATTTTTTCGTTTGCTGTACGAACCAGATGTCAACATTTTTCCCTTAATTGACAAACAGAATTTTTTATTAGTTTCTATGTCTCTTGGATTTGACGTGGAAAATGGAACTGCTTTTATGTATACGTTTATGATTCAGTAACAGTACTCGATTTTTGCTTGCCTTTGTGTATGCGAAAAATATTCGTTGCGTTTTTTTTTTTTTGAGTTTGCATGGTTGAGCATCTTGGAAAATTTTGTCGCCTAGGGTACTTTCAGTAAAAACTAAAGAATGTTTCATTACCAAGCCAAATTTCAAAATGTTGAAAAACTTGAAATTTTTCAAATTATTTTTTGACGTTCCTACCTACCTGTTGCTCTGTGTCCTGTTCTTAATGGGACATCCAGTATATATACCACAATTACGCGAGTTTTCATGGCAAACCTTTTTCCATGTAATTCATCAAGTTTGCTAAATTTTTATTTGATAATTTCGGGTTTTAATATTTTCTTTTTTAATTTTTTAAGTAAAAATGTCTTCATATCCCTTGTATATCAAACCCAAACCCTAGTAGCTACCTTTCATTTGTCCAAATAAATTCTTTAGTTTCCGAAAATAATCTTTACAGTTTAGAGTATTATTTCTACGAATAGTAATAACAGTCATTCCTATAAAGCAAAACATAAAAATAAAAGAGGTTATACATACAGGGTGTTCCACCTAAGAGGGATTCTTCTTTAATAAAAGTTGCCTGGAATCATGTCGGCCATGTAAAGAAATCATTCCTTGGTTAATATTAGGTAGAGTTTATTAAATGTTGTTTTTGAAAAAATTGACGATATCAGCTCTCTAAATGAGGTTAGATAGAATATAAACGGTAAGAATTAGAAACCTGCAATTTTCACAGTTCGTCTTGGCATAAATTACTCTATTTTGTCATCAGTGAGCAAAACGTGTACCATATTCAGACTCGGAAATACTGAGACCTACATTTAATAATCTTACGAGTTGAAAAACTTTTTTTTCAAATGGAATGACCCATATTAATTGTCATAGGTAAATGCAAAATTGAATGCCCTTTCAATTGGTTCAACTTTTATTAAAACCATTTTTTTTATAAATTTGACAGTTACAGAGTTACAGAAAAATCCCTCTTAGGTGGAACACCCTGTATATTAATATATATTTATAAAAAAATACTTTTCAGGACGAGATATATAAAATTTTGTATCAAGAAATGGGCTGTTTTTAACGTGTGCGTTTCTAATGTTATAATCTCTTCTCACTTTCACAGAAAAAAAATTTTTGAGAGGAAGTCGCACTCCACTTCCCCTTCATTCCCAGTTATTGTGCGAATAGCTCCCAAAGTGAGAATAGAACTCTTCGAGACGCATACTAACCGCCTGTTTTCAATGTTCTTTCTAATCGAACGCGTTCTAATTCCCACCCTAACTGTTGCTCAGCTCCCGCAGCTCCCACTATCATCCCCGAGGAGTGCAGTGCCGAGAACAACTCCGTCACCGTGGCCTGGCAGCCGCCGCCCCACAGCCACGTCGAGGGGTACGTCCTGGAGCTGGACGATGGCAACGGAGGAGACTTCAGGGTAAGTGCAACTTAAAATTTATTTAAAATTAAAAAATTCAGTGTGAGGATAGTACAAGCCTTTGTACTATCCTCACACTGGCATGAGGTCCTACCCGCGTACTATGCGACGCGTACATTAACCGCGAACTGAGGCTACAACACAAATACAAGCAGCTTTGAGCCGGCCTCAGTTTCCTCCTAAATCACGTTATTTTAACCGCCTCACATGGAGGGGGAACTGTAGCATATTGTAGGCAAGTGTGACGCGCCTACAAACAAAGAATTTCTGGCCTCACTCTGGTGGGGATTAGTGGGGAGTAACAGTGTCCAATGCCGCCCCGATGGAAACGACGAGCGGCGAGATATCCAATATTCAAACAATTATTTTGTACTGTTATTTTGATTTTTGATAAACGTGATAAGTAATTGGAAATTAGTTTACCTAAATGTTTATTTAGGTTAATAGTAGAATAGTAGTTATTAATATGTGATAGCCAAACTTTACAGTGAGGCCCGGCCTCAGTTGCTTCATGCGACAAGCCGCCACTGGTGTAAACGCTGTTAAAACAACAATTCAACAACTTTCCTTGTATATTGGCCTTTAACCCACTAAACTGTCAATCTCTTGTCGCGTGAATACGACGGTGGCAGAGCGGATCCAATAGAGGGTCGTGTCGAATCAAACTTTGCTAAGTGCCACCGAAATAAATTTTCACTTATTACTTTTCAGTTCAGATTAACTGCCGCCGACTGATACCGAGTTAAAATGAAAGTTCTCCTCAAAAGCCTTTCGCGAGAGTAAAGAGACGGTCGGTTTTGAATTTTATCGTTTGCAAACTCTTCGCTGGAGTAATAAATTCTCTAATTTCGGTCACGAAATCGGAATTTCGGTGGTTAAGGGGGGAAGTGGGCGACCTATTGATAAGGATCCTCGATTCGGAAATGTCATAAAGTTTTTATGAGTTAATTTGAAAATCGAATCGTTTTAATAGTCAGAAGGTACGACACTATATCCCATTTTATCATAATGACCAATTTTTTTTACTAGACTCACAGCGCCACCGTTGAACCAGTTTTATTACTAGACTTACGGTATCATCGTTAGGTATCAGTTCTTATATCTCACTGACACTGTTAGTTCTGTGCGAATATGAGACCCGCAAATGCATAAATTGGAACTCATCATTTGGTGGCGTCTGTGCCTTGAGCTACTAGTAATGTAAATCATTATTTTATTACAGTTTAATATATTTAACATCAATAAAGGCCCCCGTAATGGCTATTTCATTATTAATATGATTCGAAATGGCCAGCGGCCAGTTAATTTATGGTCGGTCGGGAGGGTTAATTAGTTTTTGCTTTCGCTTCGGAAAATGGGAAATGTTTTAATTTTAATTTTAATAATGGAATGGAGTGATACTTCAATGATTTTGATTTATTTATTATGGAGTGCGTTGATGATATAACAGCAGCCTCCGGTTACAGGGGTCATGCCACGACATAACGTGCAAAAACATGGACAAAACTACATCGTTGTATTGTGATATGCCTCTCAGAATCACTTGGACAGTACTTTATTGTATTAGCTTTTCGCGGAAACTGCTGCTTAGATTATTATTTACATTTCTACTTGAAGAAACCTTTCGCTTTTCATCTTCACCATTTTCAGGAAAATTTCTATGAAGGCCATTTTTATATAAATTCACTTGCCAAAACGGACTTTTTGAACACTCAGTCTAGGTACACGTGTTTCTGATGTTGCATTAAATCTGATTTCAAAACTATTACCACATCACTATCGAAATAATGAGCTGTCGGAATCAAAGATGGAATATATTAACTCCATATTTGGTAGAAATAAATGCATATCTGAGATATCGATCTTCTCGGTGTTCCTTTGTAACGGATAATATTGATACAAAATGATTTCATTGTCTAATACCTTTGATGTTTCATTAGGGACCTTTTGGGAGACAGGCGTATCTTCGTGAAGTAAAATTACAGTTGCAACATCAGTTGTATGCGGTGTAAAATAGAAGAATTGAAACATATGAGAATGTCTCTGCTAGTGAATTTAGATATTTCTTTTTAATGATTTAGGTATTTTAGCAGAACCGATTCTAAAAGTAGAAACTGTTATTATTATTATTTTTAATCCCGATTGTTAAATTTTAATAATCGGAGAGTTCTTGTGGTTTTAATATCGTTAAAATATACTATATACATTTTAATATTCATTCTGTACACTATTATAGACAATTCCCTTTTAACTAATTCTTATTTTCTTACTTACTATTAACCCTAAAAACCTACTCTCACTTAAAGTTGCACCCTGTTATAAGAAGAAGCAAGTATGTACATAAATGTAATAAAGAATTATACAAATAAGGGAAATATGAATGATAAGATACAGGGTGTTTTTAAATGAAGTAACAAAAATGGTACCAGTGAATGTAGAGCCAAAAATAAGAGTAAAAATACCTTATATGAAAGTTGCACCCCTGAGGCGATATACCCTCTTAAAGGAGGGGATTGAAATTCACATTTTATTTTTTTTCTTTAACTTTAACTTTTTTACCTCTTTCGATAAAACCTATAGTTTTCTAGTAAAAAAATTAGATGCGTCATCGTTCACTAAAGGGGTAATTGCGAAAATTTGTAAAAATAAAGTAGGCAGATGACATAACAAATAAATTATTATTTATCATATTAATAAATTGACACTTTCTGTCGATAAGCTGGTAATTTAATAATAACATAATAATAGCATAATTTGCTATTAATTAATGAAAAATGATAACTTATGACTATGAGATATGTATTAGGTAAAGTTATTTATCTGAAATAAAATTTAATACAAACGAAAAACATGAAACGCAAAATGAAATTTAAAGAATATTCTCGAAATAATTTCCATTTTGCTGCAAGCATAACCTAATACGTCTGTTGAAGTTGTAACGCACTCGCACAAACAGTTCTTGGTTACTGCGAAGGTCATCTGCTGCCTGAAATATTCTTAAGAGTAGTTCTTCTAAGGCAACAGAAGTGGCATAAACAATACTTTCTGTGTCTTCACAAAAAGAAATCCATATGTGTTAGGTCAGGTGAACGTTCAGACCAACAAACAGGGGCATCACGACCACAACTAATCCAGCGATTCGGGTAATTTATATTTAACCATTTTCTAACGGCAAGTGTACTATGTGCCGGCGCCACATCGTGCATATACCGCATCACCTAACGTGTAGCGAGGGGTACATCCTTAAGTAATGTTGGAAGATTTTCGTTCAAAAATCTAAGATACTCGGCCGCTTCAAGCCTGTATGGAAGAATAAAAGGACCTATTAGTAGAATATTTCCTACAATTCCCATCCAAACGTTTAAACTGAAATTATGTTGACATCTTGAAACTAATATTTCATGAGTATTTTCTTCCGACCATGAATGAACATTATGAAGGTTTACTGCACCTACTCTAGGAAAATTTGCTTCATCGGTGAAAAGTATATTCATTAGAAAATTTAAGTCATACCATTGATAAAAATCCACGCGGTTAGGTAAATCAGGTTCATTCAATTCTTGCACGGGTTGATGGAGAAAAGGGTATAAAAGATTTTCATTAGCTGCATTCCACACAAGACTGTGAGAAACTTGCAGTTGCCTGGACACCTGTCTTGTGCTTGTACCACAGTATTGTTCTAGATGTTCCAGTATAGCTTCCTCAGTTTTGGACATTACGCCTTCTTCCGGGACCCTCACGATTGGGCTGTATTTTAACAGTTTCGCGAAACATTCTTTCCACCGAGGCCAATGTTTGTCTATGAGGAATCGGTTGCTTTGGATATCTTTGGTGGTATAATAAAACACTTGGAGCATGTCGACATATTCATCATTGGTATAAATATTATTTGTCATAATTATTCTGATAATAAATTAATCAATTGGTACTAATTATGGATTGACAGAAAGTGTCAATTTATTAATGTGGTAAATAACAATTTATTTTTTATGACATCCGCCTACTTTATTTTTACAAATTTTCGCAATTATCTACCCCTTTAGTGAACGATGACGCATCTAATTTTTTTACTAGAAAAATATCGGTTTTATCGAAAAATTTTTCCGTTTCACTCTTTTATAAAATACGCTAATGATCGAAGAAATATTGAAAAGTTGACTCTTTATTAGTAGGATGCTCATACCAAGTTTCGTGTCTCTAGCATTCCTCATGTTAAAGAAAAAAATTAAAATGTGAATTCCAATCCCCTCCTTTAAGAGGGTATATCGCCTCAGGGGTACAACTTCCATCATATGAGGTATTTTTACTTCAATCCTCTTATTTTTGGCTCTACATTCACTGGTACCATTTTTGCTACTTCGTTTAAAAACACCCTGTATATGATTACAATAGAAAGAAAAATGAACAATGCACATTGAAATTAAAAATGACGTCATACGGACCGATGTAACTTTATCTCTTCCAACTTGACCCTATCAGACCGATGTGCTCTTTGTAAAAGTAATAGCAAATTGTCGGAAAAGATTAATAGTCTATTCAGCCTGTATTATGATTCACTGGGGCAGAACTAGACTAGAACCCCTGTCTGAAATGAGAATAGCCACAGTCTCATTTGTAATACGTCTAAATGTGCGACAGAAGGCAATTGTGGACCACATAGGTTTTTCAGATATTTTACACACAGTAGGTGACTTGTTTAAAACACGAGAAATGTGTAATTCAAACAAATTATAGTTGAAAAAAAAAAGAATAGAATCAGATCAGTTTTGTTGTTATTATTGTAACTCTTACTGTAGTCTGAAACCTTCTTTATGTCAAGTGAGGTACATTAGGACAAATTAAAAAAATGGAAAGTATTTTTTATCAGCATCATTTAAAGAAACCTTTTTTTTCATTGAGTTATGTATCCTGAAATCCAAAACTCTAGAATTTCAATTATCTTTCGCGCCCTAATCCTACCCTAACGCAAATTGGTAATTACAAACTTCGTAAAAACGTATTTAACTCGTTTTTTATTCTCAACTTAATTATTCAAAACAATTTTTTAATGCCAGTTTAAATTTGGGGTAATTAATTTTTTAAATAACGGCCCCCTTTTGAATTAAACATTTTCTCTGCTAAACAAACGGCAGCAAGGTAGTGCCGCTTTGTTTAGCAGATAATTTAACAGAAAACCGCAAAAAAATAAGATGAGAAATTACAGGGTGGGAACCAAATGTATATTTTTTTTCAATAAAGTACATAGTGCTATTCGCAGGTTTCTTTCAGATATACAAAAAACTATACCTCTAATTACGCTTTTTTTAAAAAAAAAATTTAACTAGTTTATACGTTTCCGACGGTTTTTGACGCTCTAAATCCGAATCCGATTTCAGAATTCCTCCACTACGTTAGGTTTTCCAGATATACCTAATAACTGTGCGAAAAATACGGTTTTCTAATATATGTACTATACAGGGTGTCCCGGTACTTGATATAAAAAAGTCGAGTAAAATAGATGAGGTCAAAATAATATCAGTTCTTCATATAATTTTTTTTCATACGAGCCTTCGTTAATAAGTTACGGGCCCTCAAAGATGAAAATTAAAAAGTTATTTTTATTTACAGTCTCTAAACTATTAACTTCATCATGACGCAAATTTGGTGATCGATAACACATGCGTTCAGCTTGTTTTTGATGTAAGAGAAACGTCATTATGCCCAGAACGTCAGGGACGGACTATGCCCAATGGTTATCAACCCAGAATTTTTGCATAGATGACGATCGCAATTTGCCTGTATCAAAAATAACTTCCGTGAAGATAAAACCCTCTTGGTTTAACTCGGTAAAATTAACAGTTTTGGAAATATTTGTGATTTTTTGTCACAATGCACATCGAGCGGCGCCTCCACCATTTTTTGTTTTTTATTTTCAATTGGACATAATTGCTATGTTCGAAGCGTACATATTTTTAAAATAAGAGTCTAGAAAATCTTACTGTCTGCTAATGTAATATTCACTTATAAAATTTGACAAACACACTTTACACATAACATGAAATAGAAAAACAAGAATAAGTTAAAGTTAAATAATTTAAAAGAAAGAAAACTATCAAAATACATTTTCAATATGGGCATCTCCACACTTCCTAAGTCTACGAATGTTATTTGTTTGTACATTAAAAAGCATTTCGGTGGAAATTAACTTCTGAAAATTTTGGGCTTAGTTTGAATGCTCTTCATAAGTACAATTCCTGTATTATAAACAGATTGTACGACTATCTAAATAATTACTCTTTGAAGACAGTAATTTTAATAAACCGGATGCAAAAAAATATGTGGATTAGGAGAGAAAAGAGGCATGCAGTGGCGCCACTGTCGCCGAAAGTAAACAACTGCACAATTCCGCTTTGCTAGACTAGGTTTACACAGCCGCCCTTGTAGTTGCAGCTGGTATTATGAACTGATATCTAATCACGTATGCTAACGACAGCCAGAAACAAATGACGGCAACAGAGCACCTCACCTCTCTGTTGACTTTAACGTAACAAACAAGCTCCGTACCGCTTACTTGTTGATAAAATTGATGCGAACGATCGTTATGAATAACCAAGAGGACGTGTAAATGTATATAAAGGCTGCGGTCACGTGCGAGGGGGCCTTATCTGCCCTTTCGGCACACGACAGGCACTCTGCGATCGGTTTACGAGCCCATTTGGGCTATCGCCCCTCGATCTGGCACGATGCAGTTCTGGTGGGTAGGGTAACTAGATGCACCGTAAACAGAAGGCGATGCAGTTGTTTCCACTGGAAAACCGTAGATTTAATGAGTAGAGGGTAATAGTGCCCCTTCTGCGTTGGCTTCTTGTACTGTGATGAGGTCCGTACCAAATTTTAATTTGGAGTCCAATGGATACAGGGGTAGTTATTTCGAAATCAGTTCTTCGATTTGTATAAAAATGGATGAACTACGTAGATGTAGATGAAATTGCCATCGACGTAGCTAGGATTTTTTCTTGGAGTGGACCCGTGCTAGAGCAAGCTGTATGGATCAGCGACATATAAAAAGACCTAAAGACACGTTCTGATTTGATTCTAAAAAAAGTCACGCAGTCAGCTGCTTAGATAATATTATTGGATCTTTTTTTTTTCTTTCTGGGGTGGGGAACGCCCATGGAAATAGCTCGAATTTTTTTTATTACTTTTCAGAAACTGTACTTTTGCGGATTTCTGTTGAAAATGGGCAGTATAGGTAGATTTATTTTAATGCTAGAAAGACATAAATTCACACTTTTTTCGCTCGAAATCTCTCGATAATACTCACACTAATTTTAAATCACTAGACCCTACCAGTTAAATTAAAACTCGACAGTCCATGAACCCTGAAGCGTTGATAACTTTTTCTGTGTCAAAACGTCAAATTGGATTTCAGTAGTTTTTCAATATTTTGTGTTTTATGGAAAGTTTTGTAACAAACAAATGCGCTTTATGAAAGTAGAATAGCGCAATGAGTTAAAATTTTTGACAAGGGAACATAATAGTATGATATACGACTCTTTACAATGGAATAGCTTTGATAAAAACAAATTTCACTCTAAAACGTGGCTAGTAGATTTATTATAAATAAAGTAATAATGCCTCAAACAAATACCATGAGGTAAAAAAACTATTTGCAGATATGTATGTCTGCTTGTGTAAACAAGAAAGGGCGTAAACGCTAATATCGTACGTGATGAACGCGTATTACTTGCCCTAACATATTGAATCTATGTGCCAGGGGCAACTTTTAGCATATATTAGGTAGATTATTGTTTACTCCCCCATCCCCTAGAAAACTTCAAAGCCCTCTCGTCTATTGAAGGTCGAGATTAGAAAGAAAGTAAAATATGGAGCGTTGGGTTTATCTCTCGAGGGGTAAGAGTGGTTATTACTTGTTAAAATCGACATTTTCGATCGCCGTAGTATAAGCAAGTGAATCCGGGGTACATAAAGATTACTTATTTACTTTTTTTAATGTGTTTTTCAGGAAGTGTATTGCGGGGTGGAAACTATTTGCACTGTCGATGGGTTGCATTTCCACTGCATGTACAACGCGAGGGTAAAAGCCTTCAACAGCTCAGGTGAAGGAGAGTATAGTGAATTAATAGGATTACAGACAGCTGAAGGTAAGACTCTTTGTTTTTTTTGTGGGTGTCTGTTAAGTAGGCTACTTAGTACTTAGCCTTTTTTTCTTAATTGTCGTTCCCAGCTGTTGGACAGGATAGAGCAACCAACAATGAAGACACACCGTCATTATGCTCTGAAATAAATAATTTGAATGAAGAATTGCATATTCGGTCAGTCTCGTTTCGCTTAATTATCGTTGACCATTTGTTTTTGGCCCGCTTAGCGCCCTGTTGTTATATCACATCAGGTGGATTGATATGATGTAGTTCACCTAAACTGCGTCATTGTCAGAAATCATTGACACTGAGATTCACAAACTAAACACCGTGCTTTAAAAAGTTTTAAGTGCTGTTTAAAAACTCGACTATTCATTGATTTAAAAAATAATAATTTCAGATTACTATTCTGTGCAATACGTACTATTACCCGTAGAAAACTGACTCTCACTTAAAGTTACGCCTTGTATATATTAAAAATCAAATATGTTATAATCGCATCTGTATGAAACTCAGTTATGGATTGATTATTTGTTATCTCTACAGATTGAATGCAATTGGTATTTGTAAATATCGGTTTACTACTATTTATATTTTATACCGTTAGCTAACAAATATACATACTTATTTGCATGCAGCCGTAACAAGCGTACCATTTCAGCTGCAACTACCAATTTTCCAAAACTTTTCTCTTTGATACAGCGAAAGCGACTCGATTTTAAATGGATGCCCATAATTTATATCGGAATTTGCATGCCATGTTTAAAATAAGTACTTGGTACAAAGTCAGGGACTCTCTTTTTATAAACTTACGTAAGTTAGATGATATTAAACTTTAAGCATAAGTTCTTTATGGCAAACTTTCTCAATTTCGAATTTATTTTGGTAAAGCCACGCTCTAGCATCGAGGATACGTCAGGCTAAAAGTTGCCTTTTAAAACACAACTTTAATATCGTTTAAATAAGGCACTTTAAAATATTAATTTCTATAAATTTTTGCTATATAAACTTGAATAGTATCTGTACAATATCAAAATTTCTGTCATCAATCTAAGTAATGATTATATTAAAATGAAATTTATTTTTAGAAATATCTAATTACAGAGAATCTAGATGAATACCTATCATGATTATTATGTATATTTTTTATATTTGCCACAATTTTTGTTCCTTAAAATATCTAAAATCTAAAAATTTTGTAACAAAAAAATAAATTTTCAAAGGTATTTAGAATTTAGAACAAATAACTCCATATTTTTTTTAAACATGTTTTGACTTGTGGCGATGACTCAGCTACTTAAAAGAAGTTTATGACAACCAATGTACTTGTATATCTTTTATTTTAATGTAATTCAATTAGCATCTAAATGTTCATTGGCGACATAGTATGTACTCAAGGCTGACGCACATTTCTCTGTTAGACAGCATGTAAATTTTATTTTTAACTTCTACATACCAATGCATTACACTGGAAAAAAATCGCCAATAATGTAAAATATATTTATTAAAATGTTGAAGTCTAAACGTCAATTCTGACACTCGCCGTTAAATGACGACATAGTCACTGAATTGTCATTGAGTCGAGACCGTGCTGCCCTCTAAATGTCGATGACCTAAACTCACTTACACCTCCCGAAATCTATAAAACAGGTAGCGATAATATTGGGTCATTTTTGCACATACAACATACAATACACCTTCTTGTTCATACATTTCAGCAGTGTGGAAAGAAATATGATTATTCTTCACTCTTGCAATTCAAAAACTTTTATAAACTGTTGGCATCTAGAGAGTACCTGCTACAATCAATACTGTTGGATTTAATGAAAAATGTAATTGTTATGATTGTTACTCTTATTTTTTACTTTACATTTTAGGCTTTGTTCTTTTACTGTAGCAACGGAGCTAATATACTGTTTCTGCTTATAGCAAACATACTTAGTCTTAGTATTGACTATTATGCCAACGGTCTAAGTAACCACTCTGTATTTAAATATATTTAAGTAGGTAGTAAGAATAATGAAATATTTTCACAGTGCAGATGTACTAAAAAATTATTTCTATAAAAATAAAATAAATAAATAAATACAATCACATAATTCCAACTGATTGAGTTTAATGACTATTCACATATTCAAGTACTGATATAACTGATGTTTCTGTATACACAACCTAAAATGCTGTTTTCAAAGGAACCCAATCCATTTTTTTTTGTAATTGCAGTGGCTTGGTTCACATTCGACCCCATATTATCGGGACCCGGCTTGCAGTACTCCGAGGACAGTACAAAAGTGACAGGAGAAGGATGGGAACATCGAGTTGCCCTAGGAAGTGTTGGCTTCAGCCGAGGGATACACTACTGGGAGTTCACAATAGACAAATATGATGCAGACACCGATCCTGCCTTTGGAATAGCTAGGATCGATGTAACAAGAGACAAAATGCTAGGTGCGAGCTAGTTTTCTACATATTTTTCTCTGAAATTTGTTTTTATTGCATTTTTAACTTATAACTTCACGTTCTAGGCAAAGATGACAAGGGTTGGGCTATGTATATCGACAGACAGCGTTCTTGGTTCCAACACGCCGGCGCTCATGAACAAAGAGTAGAGGGTGGTATCCACATGGGTTCCACCATCGGCGTGCTGCTAGACCTAGACCAACACACCCTGTCCTATTTTGTAAATGAAGAACCCCAAGGGTCCGTCGCTTTCCGAGACCTCTACGGAGTGTTTTATCCCGCCGTCAGCCTCAACAGAGGAGTTAGTGTTACAGTACATACTGCCTTGGATCCTCCTTCTGATTCTGATGAGACTTAGTCGTTGTGTGGTGCTGTAAAGCCTACTTATGATGTGGATGAGAGTTAGACAATTCCACACTTTTCGAAGAATTCGTGGTGTGCTGACACAGATCCCACTTCTGATGTGGGTAATCCCGCTTCTGATGTGGATTATCGCTTTTCTGAAGTGGATAATCTTCTAATCCCACTTCTGATGTGGATGAGTCTTTGCCAGCTTTGGTTATTTAACAGACTTAATAACGATGAAGATAGTGAGTGATAATAGAATGTGACGTAACGTGATGTGACGTTTTTTCAACCGTCAACAAAGATATTGAGGGAAGTGCACCTGAACTTTTAAGGGTTTTTTTGATGACAAAATGTGTAAAACAGTGAATTGAGAAATGAAACAATGCTGGGAAAATTTGTACTCATTTTTAAAATATAATATTGGAACTATATATATAGAGATGAAATTTTTGGATATTTTTTTGAGAAGTCTTCAAAAAATTCTTATTTGAACTTTTCAGAATTTCTAACTATAACTAAACCAAGTGGTCTATAATTATGTATTTATATGATAATTAAAAAAGTATATAAATACATTGCAACAATTTAGAAAAAATATTCTTGTAATACTGGGTGTTTCCTAAGTGCAGAAAATTTAGAGATATGTTCTGTAACTTGGTATAATAAACTTGTGAGCTGCTAGTATGAACACACTGTATATTTTTCAAAAAATTGTTGATCCTAAATAATTTATTGTAATTTTTTTCTTCTAAGAGGATGTCCATTAATTACAAAAGCTCTAAATTTTTTTTATTCCTATCGACATCAAATTTGTTAAAATATCTGAAGCGATTTGAAAATTGCATTAAATTGATTTTTTTTTTATTTTGAAAATGCTGTAACTCGAAAACCATGAACTATGAACCCTATGCTTATTTAACCAAATTGTATTAATTTTAGCCATAGAATACGTTTCTGGATTTTCTTTCTTCTGGATTTAGGAAACATCTTGTTTCCAACAACAAACTCTTAAGAATGAGGCGGTGTCTTTCCTCAGTGAAAACTTGCACAACTGTACTTTTTAATTAAAAATATCGCTTCTTGGATGTACTTAATCAAATCGACACTTATTTACATTACATATCATTATATTTTATTCGTGGTTTCATAAGTTCAGGAAAATATTATTTGATGTCTCAATATAATAGTGGAACGTCAAGTAATTTACTTTCTTTGCTTTAAATGACTTTGTAAATAGTCCGAATTATAAACTTGATATTTGAATATACTTGTAACGGAACAAAACCAGCCCTTAATTGTATTTCCTGAAAGACTGATATAGTTCGACCTATACAAGGACCCCGTAGTTAAAGAAATTGTTATAGTGGGTGTTCTGTATAATCCCATGAGTTGTAAGGTGCTCAAAACTTATTGAAAGAGTCATATCTCATAATTCACATGCAGTATTACGTTTATTGTCCCGAAATTTTATTTGGCCCAAAATGTGTATTATGTATTCAACGCCTCTCAATTATTTTTTGTAATGTCCGTGGATTGGAATGTATCACCTACTTTTAAGCACAGATCGAAAATATTAGCAAACTCTTAAAATTTTTTATTGTACCATTAATGTGGCAGATTTTCCTACGGCTGTACTATATGCTTGGTATTCAGTCAATTTTGATCACCTTTTCCTTTATTTGCCAAGTACTACATGATTGTAACCTGAGTGGCTACGTAAACATTTGTATTATTTGAATTTTTTATTAAATCATTCTTAAACAGAGCGTCAATTTTGTATCCCCTTAATGTTTAACAGGCTTTATATTATGTGTCAGTTTTGGAGCTGTATCATGGGGATTACGGTTATCTTAAGAGGTACTTGTTTTGAAGGTCATGAAAAATTTTAAATTTTTATTTTTGTTTTCAGTTTCTCAACTAAAAGGTTTAACACCTGTTGTTTTTCTTGTCTATTTTTTACTTTTATTTTCAGAAAAATACTTAACTATCCACTTCACTTTAAATTTCAATACCTAAAAAAAAAAAATTAAAAACAAATTTTTTTGTTTTTCATCAACTTCAAAACATAAAAAATGGCAAAATTTCTCTTCCATATTATGTTATTTATCACTAAATTTACCAATTTTGCTTTGATTCGACAAACTTTGTATCTTTTAAGATAATCAATATCCCCACGGTGTAACTCCAAAAACATTAAAAAAAAGTTGAAAAGTACTCATGAAACAAAAACCAATTGATTGTTTTTTTCTTCCATATATTTATTAGTTATACTTTCTAGTCTCTAATTAGTATTACTTCTTATTTTTACCTTAGATGCTATTTATTTCCTCTTTTGCCATATCAATGTTTATTTTTTTATATTAAAGCCATACTTGGTAGCTATATTGTAATTATTATAATGTTATAGTGATTTTTTATATATAGTTGATATTTACTATCATTTATAGCGGTAATATATCAAATTTTATTATATATGTGACCACACTTGTATATAAAGATTTATACAATAAACTTATGAAAAAATGTTTTTTTTTTAATTACACCAAAACTTAATTCATGTCTTGATTTTGATGCTTTTTGAAACCGTAGATTTGATGCCAGATATTTCGCCACTGTACCTTGAAAGCTCCTTCCTAGGCTCCCGCACCTGAAAATTCAATTATTAATATACTGCCATCAGCCCATATGTTTCTACTTACAGCGCCCTTTCGGCGAATTAGCGCTTTCCTGTACTTAAGTTTGTGCTTGACACGTGGATTTCTCTGCTCTTTTTTCCTGTGGGGGGTAAGGCCTTTATTTTTGGACATTTTGTATGTGATGGCACGTTTCTCAACATCTGCAACAAGAGAAAATATATATCTGATATCGCCATATAAAAAAACTATCGACTACCTTCTTCGTTTTGTTGTTCTGTTTCGTTTTCTTCTTTTTCTTCGTCTCCTGAAGAATTCGCCTGATCTTCATCGATCAGCATTTTTTCTTCAGTGGTGCCATCTACAGTTTTAATTTTTTTATTCGGTTGCTTTTCTTCATCAAACACAGCACGCTTTTTCTTACTTTCTTCCTTTTTACTTAAGTTCGCCAAAAATTTTAATGTTTTCTTCCTCTCAGTCTCCCTCTCAATACTGTCTTCTTCAGCTTGCTGTAAGGTAAGTATTATCACAAAAACTTGTACAATTAACTAAAAAAAAAATATTCTTACCATTTCCTTTAGCATTATTTCTATCTGTGGCTTTATGATTTCCTCAAAAACTGGTTCAAGTTGAGAAAGAAGCTGCCGATATTGATACAACCGTTTTATAATAGGATGCTTTTGCACATTCATCTTTGATGCTTTTAAAAGTAGGTACATGTAAATATTTACACAGTAACTACAAAGAAAATAGGTTTAAAAAATTCCAAGAATTTATGTAATGATATACATACTTTAAGATTAATTCATATTGAGTTTGAACAAAATCAACAGCTTTGCAGTTTGGAATTTGTTTTGATTTATGTTTCCTTAACAATGGACTTAGATAATCCTTGACTACCAGCAATTTTCCTGCAAAATAATGAATAGTTGATGAGTAATAAAGCAAATTGTATTCTTACCTTTGAAGTCTTCAACAAGTCCAAAAAATTCTGGAGATTCTTTCTGCAGAATCTGTAACTTCTGCCTTTTTGATAATTTTGAAATATCTGTTTTAATAACTTCTTCCACTTGCACATTATCTTCTATAGTTTTCTACAAATTTTACTCACGTTTACTGTATTCATCGTACAAGATACAACCATATTATTATTACCTCAGTGAAAACTTCCAAAGAAAAATCGTCATCATCGAGTTGCTGGGCTAACTGTTTTTGCAAATTTCTTGCTTCCTCCTCCTCCAATTCTGCTAAATACGCATCCTTTCCTTGAAAACCTCCATAATCTGGATCCACATAATCAGTAGAATAATATTTCCTTTTTTCTTTACCCCAAGCTCGTACATCTGGCAACCCTTCATCACTGTCTTGGCCTTCAATATCGCTCACTGCCAAATCACTTTTCTCATCATCTTCATCATCGTCGTCATCTGGCCCAACATTAAATACTTCATCCTTAAAACCAAGTAAAATAATTACAGTTTATTATCGAAGAACTACAAGTTACAACTCACCTCACTATCAGAGTGTTCCTCTTTTCGGTTCCTAACTTTCTTCAAGAGTGCCTTCTCTGTCTCGTCGTAATCATCTTCAGAGTCTGAAGGATTGTAGTCGTTCAAATCATCATCTTCAGATCTACAAATTGCCATGTTATCTTTATGTACATATATAGTTGTTTATCTTACCCTGTTTGTGCCGGCATATTTAAAAAATATCAAATTACAAATACACGTTACGTTTTGACTTGACAAGAGTTTAATAAAGTGAGGTTAGAAAGTAGAAAGTATAAAAATTAATCTTCTCCTTCGTCTTGAAGAATTCCTTTGACACAAATGAAATTAGTTACAGTTGTTGACACTGACAAACGTGATATTAATAAAAGTAACTAGATTATAGTTGCTTTCGATTTGAATCAATGTCCCTGTTTTATTTACTTGAGATGCCAGATCAGTTATTCTGAATGTTGATTGGTTAATTAGGTGATATTAACTGCCGAGATCACAGGTAAATGAAACACAGTTAATACCTTAGAGCATATACAACTGGAGCATATACATAGTTCTATAATATAGAAGAGAATTATAGAAGTATGCCTGGATTACGTACCTGACGTGACAGACCACAATAACAGACACAAACAGACGACCTAGAAAAACTCAGCGGCGACCATGACATACCCTACCCCGCACCGACCAGCGAGTCACTGACTCAAAAGTAGTGATGGGAGATTTCGAGTGAAAAATCGAGTGGTACTCGATTATTGAGATCACTCGAGATATCTCGAGATGTTTACTCCCACCACTCGAGTGATTATTACGCTACGGTTGCACCCCAAAATGTTAGTGCATACTGCAAATAGTCACTGATTGCGTAACCTTTTTTTTTAGAATAAAACGAAAAAGTGGTTAGGTTTAGAAGTGCGTGAGCTTTTTTTTTTTAGCTACGCTTATAAGTAATATATGACTAATACAAACATATTTGTGCGCCGCTGGGATGAAAACGACCAATATCTCGTATCTCGAGTGATCACTCGATTATTGGAAGTACTCGATTACCGATAACTCGATTATCAAAATTGGTCGATTATGCCCATCACTACAAAAGCAAAAGCCGCGTGCATTCCCTAGCTACAAGCTATTCCCAGAAACCCACTCCACACGATGACTACCCCCTAGTGGGCTAGATAAGCCGACAAAGAAGGAAAAAATCATGACACGAAGAGCGCCCTGCCGGCGGGAAGGGGAAGTCCCCAGAGCGCCTACACCAGCCATGCTTGTGGTCGGGGTAGACGATGGACGGAACCCACCTTCACGAGGTTGCCCAGGCCTACAGAGATAAGGCAGGACAAAGAGGGATAGTCCCTCTCGGCCCCAAATTATCGAGGCCACGTTTAATGCCAAAATAGCGGCACGTGACAAAGTTTGTGATCCTCTTAGGTTGTCCGTGAATTCGAGGTCGCAGGTTGTATGCAGTTGTCGGAGTCTAAATTTTTTACATTTTTATGCCATAACGGAACCAAAATCATTAGAAATGTGACTATGGACAACACTGATTAAACCATATATATAATACTACTATATGGAGTGTATGTAATCTTTACCATGTTTCACTTGTGAAGCCAAATTAGAGTGAACTAGAACTATATCTATTATCTCTTTCACGGACAAAATGCCAAATACGCATGCGCAGAATACCGCGGGAATTTTGTCCCAAACCAAATACAATAAATTTAAGGCTTTTTATATTCTTTTTGNTTCTATATATTTTTTTTTTCAAAAACCCAAACAATGGATCTCTTTAGGCGACGACTACTCATTTTAAACACATGCTGATGAACCACTCAACTGACAACGAAAAAATGCCGCAATACGCGGAAGTAATTAATTTCGTTTTTTTTCACATATAATTTGGGATAGGTCGGAAATTTTCGAAGTGGACTTTCGATTATATATCATTCGAATGATCATTCGATTATAAAATTAATTCGAAAGGTAACCTCTCGATTATTTAATTCATTCGATTATTTCCATCACTACTCAAAAGCAAAAGCCGCGTGCATTCCCTAGCTACAAGCTATTCCCAGAAACCCACTCCTCACGATGACTACCCCCCAGTGGGCTAGATAAGCCGACAAAGAAGGAAAAAATCATGACACGAAGAGCGCCCTGCCGGCGGGAAGGGGAAGTCCCGCAAAGCGCCTACACCAGCCATGCTTGTGGTCGGGGTAGACGATGGACGGAACCCACCTTCACGAGGCTGCCCAGGCCTACAGAGATAAGGCAGGACAAAGAGGGATAGTCCCTCTCGGCCCCAAATTATCGAGGCCACGTTTAATGCCAAAATAGCGGCACGTGACAAAGTTTGTGATCCTCTTAGGTTGTCCGTGAATTCGAGGTCGCAGGTTGTATGCAGTTGTCGGAGTCTAAATTTTTTACATTTTTATGCCATAACGGAACCAAAATCATTAGAAATGTGACTCTATGGACAACACTGATTAAACCAAATAAAGTAAACTAATAAATTATTGCGCGCGCAGTAAGTGTCAAATGAAAAATGTCATTTTAGCGTTTTATAAAATAAAAGTGAAAGTATTACATTTCTAGAAATTATTAATTTTCTGGTATATGCATATATTGTAAATTAATAAATATGTGGCACGAAGCAAGACGTCAAGAAAGAAAGATCCGCGGTATGCTCGTCGATTACAGAAGAAGAGCCGAACGACGCCGTGATTTTTATGAAAAAATTGTGCGTTTTTAACCGAAGATATCTAAAATCGTCATAATTATAATTTTGCTTTTTAGAAAGCAGACCCTACTCAATTCCTGCAAGTACACGGGCGACAATGCAAGATCCATCTAGACCCAAACATTGCAGCAGCAGCGGACAGCGCTGTGATGATGCCCTGGCAGGGCCAGGCTGATAACTTAATAGATAGGTTTGACGTGAGAGCCCACCTAGATTACATTCCACCATTGAAGAAAGAACAAGAAATAGAACTGTCTCAAGAAGAACGTCAACTGAATTATGAACGGTACAGAATCATTGCACAAAATTCATTTCTGGGAATATCCGAGGAGAAATTTCTGAAGCAACTCCATCTTGAGGAACAATTCGGTTACACTGAAATGAAGGGAAAAAAGGAACAGAGGACTGGGGGTGCTGCAATTGGTTTTAACTATGAAGATGGGACAGGTATGGCATATGTTCATTTAAATTAGAAAGTTTAACTATTTGCTGTTTCTAATCGAAGGTATCAGTCAAACTCCTATCCAGGATGACGAAGAATCTGATGACAATAACTCGGACAGTGATTTGGATGTTGATTTAGCAATAAATGTGTCAAAAATGGATTCTGCACAAGCTCATGACATGAATAAGCATGGGAGGAACTTTGGAATGAGTTCTAATGATTTCTATTCGTTTCTTACCAATGATTTGGAAGAAGCTGAAACTTTCAGGTTGGCGAAAGAAGAGGAGCACGAAAAAGCGTTGTTTTCAGGCAGAAAATCGAGGAGAGAAAGAAGGTAAATGACATCTTTTTTATTTAATCTATTTAAAAACTTAACCATAAGTACTAGTATTTATTTGTATTGAAATATATTTACAAGTAAATAACTTTTTTTGTTACATTTAACTAAGTTTAAGTGTTTTTATTATAATTGGATAATTTTTTGCTTTAACCCAAGTTTGGTTATGAATTTTTCTAAATTGGACACAGAGATATACTCATAGTTTTGACGTTTAAAAAACCTTTTTGTAGAAATTCTGCAAATGCTGTAAAATTTATCAATTGAATTTATTTTGAAAACTGCATAAAACTTTATTTTAAGGATAAAGACAATATTGAAAGCCTTCATAAAATAATCATCTATGTTATCCACACAGGCTGTAACTAAAATTGTCCTGGGAACTTTAACGGCATCTACGTCATAAATTAACAAAAAAGTTCATGGTGAATTATAGATTAAAAAAACTACGATACCTTTCAGAGCACACAGGGAAAAGCGACTAGCTAACCGAGTTATAAGCCCACCGAGTTACGCAGCGCAGGCGTCACCTACCCTACCTCTTTTCCGTGATGAAAGCAGATCTAAATCAAGATCTAGGTCAGCTTCACCAGATAACACTGGAAAAATCACGTACATCACTTCATTCGGAGGTAATACTAAGAATTTTTAACTGATTGTGACGTAAAATGTGCCAAAATTATTTTAGACGACGAGGAAACACCCTCTAGCAGCAAACCCACATATGCGGACAAGGTGAAGTATGGTAAATCTAAAAATAAGAAAGAAACCAGCAGTGAGAGGATTGTCTATTATGGTAGAAGGGGGAGTCGTTCTCGAAGTAGGGAGAGAAATTCAGGGAAGAGAAGGAGAAAATCGAGGAGTAGATCTAGAAGGAGTAGGAGCAGAAATACCAGGAGTTGGTCGAAATCTCGGAGAACCAAGAGCAGGTCTAAGTCCAGGAGGAGGAGCAGGTCGAAGTCTAGGCGCAGCAGAAGTAAATCTAAGGACAGGTAAGAACATAAGTTTTAAATGTGAATAAAATTGTTTTTTAGCCACTCAAGTAAGAAACTAATAGGTTCTAAAGTTATCTGAATGGATCTTTCCAGTGACTTTAAAAAGAAACATCAGTTTTGAGTACTCATAAGTATACCTAGAATATTTTTTAAAACAGAATGAAGAAAGCTTTTGTCCAAAGGGCATATTAAATTTTTCTATAAACCTTAATATGTCATTTGATATTCAATATCTTTAATATAGCGTCACTTTTTACGTCATTATTTACATCCGTAAATACTTCACAGAAAAATTGTCCATATTATGTTACGCGAATTTATTTGAAGTAAACTGTAAAACCATAATATTTTAGACGCACAAGATCGCATTCCAAATCAAACGCTGCGGCCAGATCATACAGAAACCGTCGTTCAACCTCGAATTCCTCGTCCTCGACAGCGTCTAGCAGAAGAAGCAAGTCACGCCAAAAATCCCTGTCCCCGGCAAAGAAAAAGTCACCTTCAATCGTCAAATCCCCTCAATGTAAAAGCAGAAGCCCCTCGACAGCGAAAGAGTCACCTCCTAAGGTTTTACCGAGATATTACGGTCGAAGAAAGAGCGATCACAGTTCCTCCGATCTCAGCGATTCTGATCAGGACGACGTCGACATGAAGCCGGTTAACAATCCGTAAGTATCAACGTAGAAAAGATTAGGAGAAGCTTATGTTTCAAATTGTTTTTTAGGGTTGCCAGTGACACAAAGTCGGGACATGGTAATAATTCAGGCACAGCAATCAAAGTCAGTAAGAACCAATTAATACCGTTATCAGTTATGAATTATGTAGTTTTATGCTTTTGTTGTAACATTTTATTTGTTATTGTAATCCGAGGTAAAGCGTACAACTTTTTTTATTCACCGACATCTCTGATCGGGTACGTTTTACATTGTTCATTTTCAGAAAACCACTTCTTCGAGTCTGACCATCATCGAACGGCTTAAGAGGAAGCGCCAGGCATTGCTCAACAGGCAGTGTAAGTACTGTTTTACAAATTATAAACTTTATATACAGTGTGTCACATTACATAAGAAATTACAGCAATAGCTAAAATTGTTTACTTAAAAGTGTAATAATAATAATTTATTTCTCCCGACATCGTCTTATTTTATGAATAAATATGAAATAAGATATAATGTGTGTGCTGTTTAATTATATGTACCCCTGCAATCAATTAGCATAGCCTCGTCTATTATTTTATCGACATGAACGAGTTTTGATTGTGACTCATTTCCTGTTGTTTTTGTTGTTTCTCTAACTGCGCTCTCTCTACAAATTAACCACAATCTCGACAATAAATTGTTTTTACCAATTTTCAATGGTCAGTTTACCGGACATAAATATCACAATGTTGATATAAAAAATCTAATTATTATATTTTATATTATAGAACGCTATTTATGATTGCAGTTAAGGCCGATAAAATAGCAGAGCAATTGAAAACAGAACGAGAGAAGCAAGAGCAACAGACAAGAGAAGACGAGCTGCGCGAAATGGCTATCAAACTAAGAAGAAGGTACTCTTCCTTCAAAATTTTCTAGAAAAAAAACTTCACATCATTTTTTTCAGGCAAAGGGAGAAGCGGCACGCTTACGACAGCAACCGAAGTTCCAGTTCTTCAGACTCAGACTCCAGCGGTAAAAGCAAAGAATCGGTGGCAGAAAAGAGCGGTTCGTCCAGAGAGCACAGTCGCGAGAGAGAGAAAGAAGCAAAACCGTTAAAAAGACATGAATCTCGCTATGATAACCGAGAGAGAGAAAGTAGGGATCGCCGAGGGCACAGTAGGGAAAGGCGAGAGGGGGATCGAGATAACAGACGAGATAAGGATAGGAGGTCGTCATCTTTGTCACGACGTGTCGTTTACAGAGAAGGTGACAGAGACAGGAGGGAAAGGTGGAGAGATGACAGGGATAGGAAGGATTCTAGAAGTAGTAGGGCGCTGGTCGACTATTGATTGCGTTAATCATCGTTAATTTATAAAGAAATCCGCTAAGGTAATTGAATTAATTTATCGTAATTTGTAAAGCACTGTCAATAAATGAAATTGTTTATGTATTTGGTCATTTTATTCATTACGAAAGTTGTTGGTATAACCATTGTATAAGTAAATATAGTATTATATTCCTTATGGCCGAATAGTTGATCAAATTTTAGTTCTCGAATTCGTTACAAGGAGGAGCCATATGTATGTAAACTTGATATTTAATCGTTCACGTTCAATTTTACACTTTCGATACTGCGCCATCTTATGTTCAATAGTTAAATGATCCATTTGAAAATACAGTTTTCTTGAGATGAAATGACGGGATAACGGAATAAATTCATATCACATGACATGGATATTAGTAAAATACCAGCTACTGGCAGATACGACAAAAAAGCTTCAGTTAATGCGGTTTGAGTTTTTATCTAGGGTTTGGGAAATTATTTAAATAAGATAATATTAGTTACATCAATATGTGTGTAATTTAAGCAAGATATTTATTTTAAATTCATTAATTTCAGTATAGCAATAACAGGGCCGGGTGCAAAATAAATTGGGCAGCCGCTTCATAAATACATAAAAAACAATTATGAACGCATATGATATCATGGAGTTATATAAAAAAACAATTGAATGTTGCGTGTTAAAGATATAAACAAAATTAAATTCCTCTACTTTTTCTGGTTACAGAAATATATACATAAGAATATGTCATATGTTTGCTTAGACACATTGCATAATATTTTGTTATTGAAAAGTAAGAAAAATTTTTTAAAATTTTAATTTTAATNATAGAAAGGATAATAAATTAGAAAACATCAAAGAATTTTAGAATAGCTGGGTATACATCAAAACAGAGAGAATATGGGGAAAAAATTAGTTTAAATGTACAGGGTGTAAGTTGTCCTTTTAAAATAAGCGAAAAGTACATTTTTCTTATTTGATATGACACGAAGTTGATTATAAATAAAATTGCTTTTTTTACATTCAAATCAATAAGTACATAGTTAACTTTGTTCACAATTTTCTTTTTATTGGAATTTCATAATTTTTTTCCAAAATATGTCTAATTGGCTAAGATTGGTAATTCCACATAGGAAACTACAAGAAAGCTACAACTCGCCTTTTCGCCGTTAATTTTTTCTGAAAAATTGAACGTGGATCATATGAACTACTCTATTTCCTAGAGAAATATGAAAATTACAAAAACTTCATTCTATTTTTTTGGAGAGTGAACTAATAGAAATGTGTACTTTTATTGAAATTTGAATCCTTTTACATTTCTCTTGAATTACCTAAATTATAAAAAACTTCAATTCTATTTTTTTGAAAATCGATAGAAAGAATAAATTAGAAAACGTCAAAGAATTTTAGAATAGCTGGGTATACATTAAAACAGAAAATATGGGGAAAAAATGTGTTTAAATTTATAGGGTGAGTCTTCCTTTTAAAAATTAATCGAAAAGTACATTTTTTTATTTAATAAAAAACACGAAATTGATTATAAATAAAATTGCTTTTTTTGTAACTTTCAAATCAATAAGTCTTTAATCCGACCTCACCTTAATCGAATATCCACTAATTCGATCCGACGAATGCCCGTTTTGATGGTCCGAACAAAACTCTTTAATTCGAACAAAATTCGGTTTAACGTATATAGTTCGGATTATAAAGTCAGACTACATAATAAAAAGTAACTGCTAAAAACGTAATTCCCCGGCAGTCTCGGGGAAACCCTTTTATGCAAGTCGAAACCTTTCTCGATTAGATCTTTTTAGTTGAAATATTATTGCCGTGCAAACATGTCGATATTTATACGACATATTTTACTATGTTTAGTTTTATTATTTTTTGCCTTCTCAGTAACACAAAATCTAATTCATAATATCAGTGACTATATTGTTATAGACACTGATATTGTAAACATGAACATTTACATATTATGTACTTATTTACTATCCAGTAATCCGAAAATATCGTTAATTCGAACTTATCTCTTCAAGCCCGTGTTTCAATTAGTTCGGATTAAAGTCTATATTGTACATAGTTAATTTTGTCTCTTCACAATTTTCTGTTTATTGGAATTTAATTTTTTTCCAAAATTTATCTTTTTTTAATTGGCCAAGATTGGTAATTACTAATTCTACATAGGAAACTATAAAAAAAGCTACAACTCGCCTTTTGGTCATTTAAATTGAACGTGGGTCATATGAACTACTCTGTTTATTTCCTAGGGAAATGTGAAAATCGCAAAAACTTCATTCTATTTTTTTGAAGTGGTGCATATGAACTACTTTTTGTTTATCTCATCATGTACTAATAGAAATGTGTACTTTTATTGAAATTTCATTCCTTTTACATTTATCTTGAATTACCTATAAAGTTGCAGTTGGAAAATGTAAAAATAAAAAAATTTGGAAAATAAAAAATGAGTAAACCAAATATTTTTTAAGTTCTTTAATAAATAAAAAAACTCGAAGAAATCGATTACAAGATAAATTGCTTTCCTATAGTAAATTCCAAATCAATATTAACAATTAAATTTAAATCATAATAAAGACATTGCCATTACACGTGCATATTCTTAACGCAATTTTGCCGATGGCCTACTCCTGACTTGCCGCCCAGTACTTCACTGTTTCGCGTTCACAATACTAACAAACTCTGGTTTCAAAGAAGCTCCCCCGACTAGGAAACCGTCGATATCGGGCTGTGAGCCCAATTCCTTGCAGTTCGCTCCAGTGACAGAACCACCGTACTGGATCCTGATACTACTCGCGACGTCTGCACTTATTGAGGTGGAAATATAATCCCTCAAGGCTTTGTGAACTTCCTGGGCCTGCTCGGGGGTGGCGGTTTTACCCGTCCCGATAGCCCAGACTGGTTCGTAGGCAATGACTACGTTCGACCTGTAAAATTGGGATAATAAAAGCAGAAAATCAAGAATTTGTCCGTTTGTGAGGATGAACTTACCAATCTTTGACTTTGTCAGCGATGGCTTTTGTTTGTCTGAAAACAACTTCTTCAGTCTTACCAGCCTCGCGTTCATCCAAAGTTTCACCAATGCAAGCGATCACTTTGAGACCGTTTTCTAAAGCAAACGCTACCTTGTCAGCAATCAGTTCATCGGATTCACCGAAGATCTGACGGCGTTCGGAGTGGCCCAGGATGACCCAGTTCACACCAATGTCTTTAAGCATAAGTGGAGAAATTTCCCCTAAAAATAAGGTCTCATAAACTGTTCCAATTTTCTCAAATACAAAACAAATTTTTACTCTATTGTAAGCGTGTTAAGCTAATTTAAACAAATTAAAAAATTTTCACCAGAATTTTTCAAAAATATCTTGTTTTTAAATTTTATAATAATTATACCACATAGGAAAGGATTTATGCCTATTTATCCTTGTTGTGCTTTATCAAGTCATTCAAAATTATTTTATTATTTATAAAATTATTTTCTATTGCAGTTTTACTCTCTGCCACTTGGTTACCTTTAAAAAGGTAACAAAGAGCACCGCTGATGAGCATTCATACAACACATGAACAACCAAATTCGGGTGTTGCCCAGTAATGGTGTAGACAAGAGTTTAAGTTCAGCTTAAAATATGAATTATTATAACTCAATTATTTATTTGACTGGAGAAGACATAGCATAATTTCCAAAAATCTGACCCCTAGATAAAACCGGGTCAAAAACTGAAAACTTAATAAATATGTCTATCTTACTGCACCATTACTGAGGAATAAACCTAGAATTAAAAAAAAGATCATAAAAATTAAATTCACACTGGAGAAAATAAATTACGAAATTGGGGCCCATTTTTAATACTGCATTAATTTTTATGCAAAATGTATATTTTCAAAGAGAGTTCAACAACCACCAAGAAACAAATAACAGTTACATAACATCTAATTTTAGATATTTTTTATCAAGAAAACCTTCAACTAAATTTAAATCCTGTTCCTAGGTATCTCCTTTTGAAAGCGCCAGTAGTAATCAAATATATTTTTTCACCACATAAAATATTATTTCAATATATTTTTTCATAATGGTTAGATTAGGAAAAAAATCATGTCAAATAAAATTGATTCGCTTACCTGTGAAAGCGCCTTTGTCAGCCTTGTAACAATTTTGAGCTGCGACTTCGACGTTTCCAGGAGCATTATTCTTAACGAACTCTAAATAGATAGCGGGCACCCCAACAACCACTTCCGTGTCGGCATTTAAGGGCCCATCTTTCAAAAAGTTGAGTATCTGCCCAATCTGATCCTTATTTCCATTCATCTTCCAATTGCCACCAACAACGAATTTGCGTCCCATTTCTGCGGCTTTCTTTACAGCACCTGTGGAAGCAGATTGACCCTCGGGCTTGCCGTTGAGGATAGTAGCACACTGAAAGAAAAAATATCATTGACAATATAGGTTTAAAAATATTTTAGAATAACAGGAGTACAGTATCTTACTGACTTTTGATGAAAAGCTCCTCAGTACTAATCGACTAGCCACGTTTAATGGTAAAAACCTTAATCTGGTGTACACTGACATTGTCTAATTATTTCTCTATAAATATCGCTACTAATTACCGGAGCGGTACATGGTGGTTCTTTTTTAGCTTCTACTTCTTCAGGCTTAGCTGATTCTGCAGGTGTAACTTCTCCAGCTGTGGCTTCTTCAGGCTTAACTGATTCTGCAGGTGTAGCTTCTCCAGCTGTGGCTTCTTCAGGCTTAGCTGACTCTGCAGGTGTAGCTTCTCCAGCTGTGGCTTCTTCAGGCTTAGCTGATTCTGCAGGTTCTTCAGGTTTAACTTCTTCAGGTGTAGCTTCTTTAGGTGCAACTTCTTCGACTTCCGCTTCTGCAGTTTTGACTTCAGTTTCCTCAGTTTCAGCCATCTTAATTTTCACTTGTCGAAAAACTGACAAGTGATTTAACAGCAGCCTGCTGGGTTTTTTTGTATCTCCAAGGAAATTCATTTTATACGATGAGCATGAATACAAGTGGAATTACATTTATTTTTTATCAGGCTAGGTTTTATCATTAAGCATATTTTAGACTTCATGTTATTGTAATATAGCTGTAAATAAGTACCAAAGGTTATCAATAAAAGAAATTAAAACAATTGCCTCCACGAACTAGGCCGCATTGATTAAAATATTTTGTGGAAAATCTAGGACCCGTTTGTACATTAAAATAAATAGTTACATTATTCTTCAAATGTAGTGCTATTTTCTGTACTTGCTTAAAACTTATGTAACTGATACAAGAAATTTATAATAAAGTATATGCTTTGAATCTTACTTACCCTAGTTTATTAACGGATTTAGAGAAAATTAGTTTTGTTGTAGTTTTGCCGGTATTTTATGAACTTGTGACCAATAACCACTCTATCTTGAGACTGGGGAGACAATGTGACCTCTAATCGTTAAAAGGTCAAATAACCACTCCCTCTTACGTGTCTGAAATCTCATTTGAAATCAAATTTGAAATATTTTTTTTATTTTAATTATTATTTTACTATCATTATTATTATTATTATTATTGATATATAAAACACTAATTTTAATTTAATTTATATATACTGTTTTATAATAGCCTTGTTGAATCTTATCCACTTATAATTTGCAGTCAATATATTCTAACTCGAAGAGTAATTAAATATGAAAATATATAAATATTAAATTATATCTTTCTCTGATATCTAATTTTTCTCTCAAATTAAAAATAAATCATTTACCTATATTTAAATTAGAAGTCCACAAGTTCAAGAAAAATATTTGTATTTGGCGGGTCTTCTAACAGTGACACCACAACACGAAATTGTATGACATCATTTACTTGTACCGTAGTCTACAGGGTGTTATAGTCTAATTAAATGGGCCTTTAAATCGGAAAAAATCTATTTCTCTGAAAAGATACCTAGCTTACATTTTTTAGATTAGATTGAAAAAAAAACTATACAATTCTTGTTGATTTTTTAAATTTCTGAAATTATCCCTTAACTTCTTGTCTCCCTAACTTTATTAACTTTAATAGTAATAGTACAAGAAAAACTCAATTAACCATTTTTATGTAGAATTTTATGCTCTACAACTTTTATAGGAAAATTTTTTTTCTAGCTCGTACCCCTTTTGAGTTAGCTTGAAAAACCCCTTTATTTTCTTTTTTCACCCCTGACCGGGGGTTGAAAAAAAAAATTACTGTCACTTATTGTTATTATACCTCAGGTACCTCAAACTAATTTATACCAAAAATTCAGGCAAGTTGACCAAAATTGCGATTTAAAGGCCCTTTTAATTGGACTATCAGAAGTTTGACTGCCTCAATTTTAACAGACGATAGAATACTTACATTAAAATAAATAAAAAACCTTAAATGACATGGGTCGTAAACTCAACCATTTCCGAGAAAAAAATTATTAAAATCTCCAACTTGATGTACAATATTCCATTAATTACGGAATATTGACAACTGCATGCATAGAACACCATAAAATACATTGTTTATCACTTTTTTGAACTTCTTTTATGCTTAATTCTAAAAAATAATTAGCGTTGTAACAAATTTAAAATTCGATAAAATTCATATGACAACGGTGCGGCGGTTTATTAATACGAGGTACTCCAGCAACCGCCAATACGCAATTCAGTTGGTATCTGGATTTGACCGTGTCGGAGTGTTTTTTGCATACTACTATTTCGTTTTCTTGAGGTATTTTCCAGGAAGTGCGCGAAAATTGGATTCGAAGCTGTCGTGCGTGCATCGAAAATAGTGGTGGACATTTTGAGCATATGTTTTGTACTTGTGCGTTTAAAAATGACTGAATTTTGCTGTTGGGTAAGTACCTAAATTATTTTTAATATGTATGATTATTTGGACGACGTGAATCTTTGGATAATTTAATTACATATTTTTCAAATACGCAATTTGATTAAAAGTTCATAATTACCAAAATTCCAGCTAAAATTTAAGCACAACACTATCTTTGTACTACAAAATCGATACATTTTATTTATTTAAAAACTAAAACAATTGTCTTGTTTATTAAATGTTTCACAATAAGTTGTTTACATTTTTTCCATAGGACAAGTCTGCCACGTGCATATGTGGTGTGCATCAGCATCAGCAGATTAAGCACTGTTGTCACGTGACATGACAATATGCATAATCGCTGTATTTTGAAAACTGTTAATCTTACACCCCTGTAATACACAACTTTTTTGTTCATTTATGATCATTCTATTTCATGCTGAAGTAATGGCAGTTAAACTTTTTACACCCTGTATAAAACAATTAAGCAACCATATATATTTTTTACTTTTTAGTCGTTATTTTTCACAAAAGCGCTATCACTCCCAAATTTCTTTTATTACTCATTCAGTATTCCGTTGTCAGTAGATTTTACGTTACTTACCACGAGCAGGTAATTTTTGAAGGTGGCATCACGTAATAAAATAACCTGTATCCTGGTCTTTTCCCACCAAAGATTTTGTTTTGTTTAAATAAGGAATACGGAATAAGTAAAGGAAAATTGTAGGTTTAGATTTCTCAGGTATCATACTGTACAGTGACCAAAGGAATGACTGCAGAGAAAATTCAAAATTATGAAAAGAACTATAATTTTTCACTAATAGGTATATTATAATTTAATACATTTTTTTACACTCACAATTATTATCACTTACTACTGTCTAAATATGATTTCAGCTATTACTTTTAAAATAACTACAACTAGAAAATACACTGCGTAAACAATATACTTTTTAACAAAATTATTTATTACTTATACATAAAAATATAAAAGACTCCTCATTTTAATATCATTAATGAATAATATTACAGATCGACACACAGTTTTTTTGCCATTTTCACGGTACACACTATTGACTCATTGAAAACTTTTCTGTATAAATAAACGGAACTACAAACACTTCATAAAAAAAGAAATAAAAAAATAAGGTGACTAAATTCAATTTCAACCCATATTCACATAAAAACTATCACAAGTGTTGAATTGTTTGATGAAATCGCAGCAATCGAGTAGAAGCCTGATCGACAGTGTACAAAGTATGGTCAGAATTCAGTTTTCAACCAAAAAACTGCATTTTCAGTAAAAAAAAAATGTACTTAGATCTTGTACACTTAATATTTCACAAGGTTCTTTAAAGGTTTTTCATATTTACCGAAAAGATAGACAGTAGCATGTATTTTTAAAAGGGATGTGGTGTGTATAGGGTGGATCAATTTCGATACTTCTAGGTATATTATTATTTGCATCATTTTTTATTTTTCTATGAGTTTTTAAGTCGTAACATTCTAAACACTTTTTAAAGGTATATCTGGAACCCAAAATTTTTTTTTGTTATTCAATTAAGTGAGCTATGCATTTTTTTCCTCGTATTAGTCAGGCGCTATATGATAACTTTTAGGAGTATAATCAGTTGAATTACCAAGAAATAAAAAAATTACTAAATCAAGATTTTGAGATGTGGCTTTAATTCTCAATTTAAAAAAATCAATCATGGGATATTTGAACTACTTTTTATGTACTGGAGAAAAAAAAATTTATAAAAGTCAAAACTTCACAAGTCATACTCTCGTACCCCTTAAATGAATCAAGACAGACGCAGTTTTTATAAATCGAGCATAGGACATTTGAACTACTTTTTGTCTATCTCCTCGGAGAATACTTAAAAGTGTTGAATTTGATCCTCTCTGTGACAAAATAACATACAAGCAGTTTCAGGGCAGATTTTTCTCTCATTGGAATGTTTAAATATCTTGTTTTCAAGTATTTTATGTAAAAATTTAAGTTGAAGCTGAAATATTCTGTTACTTTCATTTTTGCATACCGTCAAACAGGAATCCACCGGGCTAGACAACTTGGCTGTAGCATAATCAAACGATAAAAAGAATGGTGATGCACAGTTTTTGTTTTAAATTTACGCCCTTAAAATTACTAGTTAAATCTAAGGTCTAACGGTCCAGTAACCTGCTGTATCTTTTTGAGATAATTACAATTATTTATTAAGGTAATCAATAACTTTATACATCGATTTCCTATTACTAGGGCCCCAAAGGCCATGTGGTAGGACAAATGTACATAATAAATAGTGATGGAGTGACAAAGAACGCTTCGCCTTGTCCTTGAATATTTATTTACACCTCTTAAACGTTAAGATTAGATCCTCCTAACTCCAATATGACATAGACAATTAAAGAACTAGCGCGAGAAAATAAATAAACTTATTTACAAAAGGATTTAATTAATTAAAATTAACACGTAAGAGTTGAGAATATATGTACAAATGATTAAAATTCTATTGTATATGTACACCTAACCTACAGTTATATCAATATATAAGCAAATTTGCAAGTAATCACTTCATGTTCATGAGTGCGGTGGGTATACCTTTACACAAACACTTTGGCCAAACCGTCGGCCCCAGCGCTGGCTATGTATGGCCTTGACGGGTGGAACGCCACATCCAGGATGCTCTCGTCGAACTTCTTACGGTGGGCCGTTATCTCTTGGTTGCACGTCTTGTTGTCCAAGTGCCACAATCTGATGGAGCAATCATGCGAACCTACGAGTGCAAAATGTCCCGTCAGCGACCTGATTTATCAAAAGATTGGAGCGCCAAATTTCGAATTCGCAAAGTTTAAAAAAAGAGTTACATATACTTAATATATTTTTAATAGATTCAAGAAATTCCAATCAGAAGCGGGATAATAATTATATTTTGTATAATTAACAACGTTTTTGTTAATTAATCACTATTACTGTATGGTGTGTCTGGAACTGGACAGACCCTAGTTCGAGGACAGTTTTCTTTTCCAATTTTAACACAATTTTGAAAAACAAATTATTGAATTTTTTTAAATAATTCCATTAGTTTTAAGATATTTCAATAAAATTTGGAGGTATGGACCTAACCTAACCTATCGTGAACGAGCCACTACTAACTCCTTAGGCCTTCAAACAGTGAAACTGTCAGAGAGCGACCTGCTATTTCGCAGGAACTGTGAAAACAAAACTTACTAGGCAATTTTTTTTTATTGATAGGAATTTTGAGAAAATGCAACTGTTTTATGTTTTGCTAAAATATTTAGTTTCAGGAAAATATTTAAAATATATCGCTAAATTGATATTTTCATGATTTAGCAAGAATTACTTTTTAAATTAATGAATGTATTAAAACGTTTTTGTTATGCTGCAGTTCCTAGATCTAAAAAATTCACGAAATAAATAGGCTCTTGCAGAAGTTGTACTGGGTATTTTTATTATTATTACTTCCAATTTTAATGTTCAGTGTGTGTAATATTCCAATGTATGAGACCGATAACTTATCGATTGTTTCTTATCGGCGATAAGAAACAATCTGAATTATTTTGGTGAAATATATATCATTACTCTCACACAATCGATTGGGGAGGGGGAAAGAGAGAAAGAGAGGAGAGGGAGAGGGGGAAAAGGGAGAGGGGGAAAAAGAGAGTGAGGAGGGGAAATAGGGGGGGAAAGATAGAGATGGGAACAGAGAGGAGGAAAGAGAAGGGAAGAGAAGGGAAAAGACAGAGGGGAAGAGAGAGGGGGAGGAAAATAGAGAGGGGAGGGAGGGGAAAAAGAGAGAGAAGAGAGGGGGAAGAGATAGGGGAAAGAGAGGGGGGAAGAGATAGGGGAAAGAGAGGGGGGAAGAGAGAGACACACATCTTTCACTTTCTCATATCTAGCAACCTCTAGTGTTAAATAAATACCAAACGTATTACCCCAAAAACATCCCTTGTATCAAATTTCTCAGAAGTATTTTAAAACGCAACCATTGTTATAAAAAAAAAACTACTAAAAAATAAACTGTAACACATTCCAGCAATGAAGCGAATAAGTATCTACTCACCCGACAGCAAATACAATCCATTGGGGTCCACAGCCAGACTGGTGACGGCGTCTAAGTGCGCCACCATCAGGTGCACCATTTTGCCCGTGTGGTTGTCCCAGAACCTGATGTGCCGGTCCTCGTGTGCAGTGATGGTGAGTGGCAGCGTGGGGTGACACACTATCTTGTTGATCTGCCTGGTGTTGATGCCCTCGACGGCCGATGGCTCAAAGTTTATTACCGGCTTACCAGTCTCTATGTCGAAAATGACACAGTGCGCGCTGGAATAGGACGCCACAATGCGGTTCGGATCGTCCCTCACGAAATCCACGCTGGAGGGTATCCCATTCTGCTCCGAGGTGAAGGTTGACAGGAGTTGTTGCTGAAATTAGAAAAAACGTGAAGTAAACATTTCTGAATTTTCGTTTCCTTCAAAATTTACCTTAGAATGTGGTGACCATAGCTTGACGGTGCCGTCCGCGGAACATGACAGCAATTGTTGCTTGGAATTTAAAACGGACAGGCCCCACACGGCATCCGAGTGGCCGTGCAGGGTGCAGTTGAGGATTTCAGGGTCATAGAGGTCGTAGGGGTCGATGTTGGAGTTGGGCACTGCCCAACAATTAATAAAGCCGTCCAAACCGCCAGAATAGCAGTGCTCACCTGTGCCTGAGATGGCCAGACAGAGAACTGGACCTGAAGAGAACGTCACACGACAGATCAGATTTTAATTTTACTTCAGTTTTTTATATTAATGGTCACAACATCTTATTATAATAAGGGTACAACAAAAATATACTTAAAGTCAAGATCAAGGTCACCAGAATATTGATTTCTTAATAACCTATGACTTTCTTTCTGGAACTCTTTTTTTCTAGCCCTCAATCCTGAAAAGTTATCTTTCTTTTGGCAACGCCCTGTATAATTTAATTGTGTGTTTAATTCAAGATGTCAGAGAATTCAGAAAAAGTTATAACGTTTATAGCTTCTTGATAATGTAAATCTATTGAAACGCCTTAAAATTACTAAGAATCCGATCGTACACATAAACGTACCCCAATAAAACTGCAGCCTCTCCATACAAACACTTATTCTTGTTGATAAAAAAGTTACCCGTCAATCTACAACTTACCAGTGTGGCTTCTGAAGGTGTACAATGGCTCTACGTCGAGCGACGCGCTCTTCTTAGCCGGCACGGTCTTCTGCAGGTTCCACAGCTTCAACGTGTGGTCCTCGCTAGCAGTTATGAGGACGTGCTCGGTGGGGTGGAACGCCAGCGCCCTGACACCGTCGAAATGGCTGCGCAGGGTGTATCGCGCGTTCCATGTTTTCCTGAAGGCCTCCTTGCTGCTGGCGATATCGTACGTGTTCTCGGCGTCATTGTTGACAGTCAGCTGAGCCAGCTCCCCCAGGCCCAGGGTGGAATCCACGTTCTCCTCGTCGTTGATGCCCATGGGTCTCTTCGGGAGCGCAGCTGGAAACGCGGTTATTAGTTATTCTCTAACATTCTTGTAAAAACATTGATTCTAAAAATTTTTCGAAGATTCTCTTTATTTTTCAATATTTGAACCCGAAATTCTACTCTTACGGCTGCTGTACTGGGTATTTTTATTGCATTGCCCAATTTATGTGTTTGGTATGCATAATATTGTGGCTAATAATGAATAAAATGGATTACTTTTGTAGATATTGGTTATATTATCATATGCATTGTGTAAAATAAACCAAGAGAATATACATGGAAAAAATTGTGAATACCTTGTAGACAAAAAGAGTTATTATCCTAATTAATCGCGTTAAATTAGAATAGTTCTAATGAAAAATGTTCATTTGACCACAAATTTCCTGTCTTTATCAACTGGTCGTATAACTGTGAATCATATATTATTTTACAACACACGATAAAAACTTTAAACAAAAATTTACATATTAACATTTACCATGATATAAAAATGAAATATGAAATAAAATTTGAAAAAATGTATGATGAAAAAGATCAACTTACATTTATTTTTATTCCAATCTGATTGCTCTGTCTTAATGTCCTGCTTCTTCTCGGTATCGGATATCCGATTCAGTTCGTTGAACACCTCTAAAGCTATCGCATCTACATCATCGCCTAATCCTAGATTATTATCGAGTTTATCTACAAAAATATCAGCTGTAAGCAATTAAGCCTCAATTAAAATAAACTCCAGATGTGCAAAATGTACTTCAATTCAATTAGAAAGCCATCCCAGAATAAATATGAAATTAATTTGTTTTTAAATCAAGTAGTGTCGTTTTATTTTTTTTTTTTTACTGTGCTTTGTCTTGTCTACGCCATTCCTGGGCAGCGCCCGTATGTGTGTATCAATATCCCTGGTTGCCTTTTTAGACAAACTGTGTAAGACTGTATGAAGTTTTGCAATAGAATTTAACAAAAACAAACATGTGATAAGTGTTCCTGAAGGTTAAAAGTAGGCCCCATATAAATATGATCCCCAATCAAAGTTACACCCCATATAAAGCGTCATGAGTGTCGAGAGTTGAACGAAAGCAAATAAGTTTTGCATTGCACTGCATTTTTTTATTATTTGGAATCTTTTTTTAAAGTAATTTTTCGCAAAACCAAATTGTTTTTGTTCCACCCCCACATTCCGAACATTTGTTAAACTCCGAATGTATTTATCAGAAAACAAAATGATACTAAAAAATTGTAACACATGGAATATATAACACATGATTTATACCCAAACTCACCTTTCTGTTTACCAACTTTTACGTCGTCCTCGATGTCATCAGACTGTTCGATATCGACATCATCATTCATGTCGTCATCGTCGTCCATGTCGACGTCCGTGTTAGATAAGAAGTCTAAGTTGGCCATTACCGCCGCTTCCGTATCCAACATTATTGCTTCTGCTAGAGAGCTCGGTTGCGATTTCTTCGCTGGTGTTCTTCTTCCTGAATAATAATAATAATAATAATTAAGAAAAAATAGGAAACTATACGCAAACTCATATAAGGAAAGAATGATATCAAAAACGGAGAAAGATGAATAATAGACTTAAAACATACACCAAACAGATATTCTTACTTCTATAATAGAGTATACCCATATCATTACAATACAACACTCGTTGAATAAACATCTCGTGTAAATCAATATAGACCACAATACTCAAACTTTTCCACAAAAATCAGTCATTCATGATACATGTGATATAATATGATCTTTTTTAAGTCAAAAATGGTCTCATGGACTTGGATTTTTCCGGAAGCATATAGGTACAAGAATTGTAAAAAAAAGATCCAAGGGTAATTAGTTACAATGCGTTAATAAAAGTGAGTCATACAATTTTTTTAAATGTTTTCGTTAAACTGTTTTTGAGATAAACGCAGTCAAAATAGGGTTTCACTCATCAATTAAAAAAAAAATGAATAAAACCAGTTATGATACGAATTGATGTTAGTGGATTAAAAATAACACTGGCTCCAGTACACTTCCTTGAAGTATTCCATACTCGTTGGTTGTGATTTAATATTATTTATATTCATTATTTGCTTTCTCTTGGATAAATAATCTTTTAACCAAAATGGAACTGTTCCTTAGAAACCACAGTTCTCTAATTTTTTTAGTAAAATGTGGCAGTTAATTATTTCAAAAGCTCGTTTTAGGTCTAAAAATGGCGAATACATATTCATATTATGATTATATGAATGATTACGTATTATGAGGTTATTTTTGGTATTCTGATAGTTGTTCATTACACAAGTTTTAAAACTTTTGTAATAGTGTGTTTATAGAAAATTTATCAGTGTTAAATTTTTTTGGATAAGTATTAACGGTACCAGTTTTAATTGGTAGTTGGGAATATTTACAAAATGTATTTAAATGTGCCCAATTAGGTTGCTGTAACAAATTAATTTCTCATTTATAATATCACTTAAATAAAATTTGTTATCTAATTTATTTATAATTTTGCTCAATTCCTTTAAATTAATTCAAATTGTTAAATTATTAGTTGCTTAAAAATCAGAATCAGTGTAGCAATGTATATAATTTTACTTTATTTTTAAATAAATTCAAAAATGTTTATAAAAATCTCACCAAACAAAATAAATTTAATTTATTTTATCTTTAAAATAAATTTAAATTCAAACAAATTCTAATTCTAATCAAACTAATTCAAACCATGTTCTGCGATACTAGAAATATGGGTATGAAAAGATATCTAGCCCCACAGACAACTGCTGATATTGCGGAGACAACTGCAATATGGATAAGATGCAACGGCTAGCACTGAATTGCATCAATAATATCTAGTAGACAGCTAGTAGTAAATAATTATGCAAAATGGAAACTAAAAGATGTATCTAAGTGTAATTAATACAAGAACACTTACCTGATATCTTCAAATTGTTAAAACATGCAATCGTTCAAAGAAACATTTTGTATTCTTGCTGTCCTATTGTCATCCGTGACAAAGACTGATCACATGAAAAATAGCTACTAAAAACAGCTTGAAGTCATCACATACAAGTGAGAATTTGTTACAAGATTGTCACAAATATCATTAATGAACATATTGAATATCAGCGGGTCTAGAATTGAACCATGAGGTACTCCCGAAGCACCAACAATTTCAGTCGATAAAAAACGTCGACATTGAACTTTCGACATGCCAAAATTTGATGAAAGTGGTTTTAATAAAATTTTTATCACCTTTCTTAAATATAGGGCAAATCTTAGCTTTAATCTAAATACATATTATAATAGTCCAAGCATTATAGAGAAGTGTTTACAGTTATTACGTGGAAAAAAAATATGACCGTATAGGAAATTAAATTTTAAATTGAGTTTCATGCTCTTTAAACTCGATCTAAAATGTTGAACATGATCAAAAAGGTTCTCAAAGTTGTAAAAAACGGTTTTTGTAAAATAACTAAAAAAATATAGCTCCTATCGAAATATTTTAACTGAGAAAGTTGTTGGTTTTCAAAAGATTTATCGAAGTATCGATTGTTTTGTTACATTTCGAAATATATCGAAAAAACCGATAAAAATCTTATCTTTTGTCTTCTTCAGAAGGTCATAGAAAAACATTTTTTTTTTATTCGTGAAAAAATGTCAACAATTTCTTTCTATAAAAGTTGTTGTCATAAAGTAAAAATTCAAATAGTTACCTATTTGAAAAATTACATACCCAAAAAAGGTGCAATTTTTTATCCTTAAAATTAATAAAAATTTTTAATAGCGTGGTATTACAACTCTTTACAAAGAAAATAAATTAAATATCGTTACTCTAAAGCCATCCGCTGAGAACATTTAGCCAATTTGTGAGAACCCCTTTTTTAAAAAAATCGATATATTTCCAAAAATAATTAATATTTTTAAATTTTTCAAAAATTGACTTTTTTGGCTTGCCACAGGCTATGCTTACAGCAAAATAATGCGTATGGAAACGTAAAAATTGATGTCTGATGTGTCATATTAAAAATAATTGCCAAGGAACATAATGATGTATAGTACTAGTACTAATTTTCGATGCAATCAGTTATTTACTTAAAATTTTTTTTTCGGTGTAATAGAATTACCCAATTATATAAGAACAGCAATTCGTTATTTNTTTTTCCCAACTCCCATAAGAGCCTGTGTAAAAGAGCATAATTTTTAAATTCATTTTTCAAAAAAACTACGTTGTCAATCGATCTGATATTTTTACACAAGTCAGTTTGCATATTTATTAACAGATTTCAATTGCTTTGAAAACATTCTTACCATTTTTCTTTTGGTATCGAACCTCCTTAAGTTAATAATTAATTAATTATAGCTGTTTGAAATTATCAAAATGTAACAGCAAAAATGAAACACCTAGTATTAAATGTGTTAATTTGATGGTATACCATAATTTAGCGTTATCTATGACCTTTATAGGTACCAAAAATTTGCTTGATATCATGCTCCTGAAAGGAATTACTAGCATCTCCGCGGACCCTTGCACCTGTCAAATTTTTTCTTATCTATAACTCCTAGGTATAGGGAATATTTAATAGAGTGACCCTCAAATTTCATGTAGAATATGAAAATGCACTATATAGGGTATCCCATTTAAATTAACGAAGTTGGTGTCAACTTCCGGTATAACCAGAAGTGCTTGAAAGTTCTAGATTTTAGTTGTGTTCCTAGTTGTGTGACATTGCTATGTTGTCAAATTTTCAAATTTTTCGGAGCAGTACTTTCCTAGATATCAATCGACACAATTCCCGGTGGAACACCCTGTATATCTACTTTAGTATAATATTGTGCTTTGTTTATTTTTCACAACTTTATGATTTCATTTATAATATTTTTACAATGCTGCCAATCAACTTCATTTCTACTATTAATCTAAGTTCAATAAGTTAAACCTCTATTCTTAGATTTACTTTGTATCTCTCAATCATACAGAGGAAATCTGTTGATTTAATTGTATATTATTTAATAGGGGCATATATACATTTTGNAAATCTAAATTAAAAACCAAATAAATAAATAATATTTTCATTTCATTATCAATTTCAAACTGAACACCATTCTGAAAGTTACTTTCATTATGTTTGGTGTTAATTAGTTTTAAATTTTTCCCACAGTTTCTATACAGGGTGTCGATCGATATCTAGGAAAGTATTTCTCCTTTCTGGAAAATGTGACAAAGTAATTTCAAGACCAAGAACATGTAGAGAATCTGCTGTTTTTTTCCATAAATAACAAACAAATTAAAATAATTCTCATAAGTATGACTTAAACGACCCCCAGGCATTTTTATTTAAATTTCCGGCAAACATTATTCAGACACAACAATAATTTGACAACTAACTTGACAAATGTCAAGTTATATTAATTGTTTTGGAGTGTTTCTGGTCATGGCCAATTTGAGAACAGGTCTGATAGGAGAAAGTGTCCAAAAAATAGAAAATTTCAAATATCTCTAAAAGTAATAACGGCAATCCTAACAATGCTTATATGGCTTGAAACGAAACTTCAATTTGCATATGACAGAGTAAAAAAGTGCAGGGTGTTTCACTTAAGTTAATAATTAATTAACTATAGCTGTTTGAAGTTATCAAAATGTAACAGCAAAAATGAAACACAGTATTAAATGTGTTAATTTGATGGTATACCATAATTTAGCGTTATCTATGACCTTTATAGGTACCAAAAATTTGCTTGATCATGCTCCTGAAAGGAATTACTAGCATCTCCGCGGACCCTTGCACTTGTCAAATTTTTTCTTTAAAAATTAATATCTCAAAATTTATAACTCCTAGGTATGGGGAATATTTAATAAAGTGACCCTCAAATTTCATGTAGAATATGAAAATGCAATATATAGGGTGTCCCATTTAAATTAACGAAGTTGGTGTCGACTTCCGGTATAACCAGAAGTGCTGGAAAGTTCTAGATTTTAGTTGTGTTCCTAGGGACATTGCTATGTTGCCAAATTTTCAAATTTTTCGGAGCAGTACTTTCCTAGATATCGATCGACACAATTCCCGGTGGGACACCCTGTATATCTACTTTACTATAATATTGTGCTTTGTTTATTTTTCACAACTTTATGATTTCATTTCTAATATTTTTACAATGCTGCCAATCAACTTCATTTCTACTATTAATCTAAATTCAATAAGTTAAATCTCTATTCTTAGATTTACTTTGTATCTCTCAATCATACAGAGGAAATCTGTTGATTTAATTGTATATTATTTAATAGGGGCATACATACATTTTGTAACAAGATCTGTACAAAATAAATTACATTTGTGCAGATTAATAAAATATCATGAAAAAATAAAACAACTCTATGGACATTTAAAATTTTTGTTTCATCAGAAAACTTCAATTCAACTGGTACATATATCTGTTATTAGTCACATCCCAGTAAATTATAATTTACTTATATTCGGTTTCTAGCAAAGAATATTGGAAATCAAACATGTTTTTTATGTTTTATTAGATAAGTAACTGAATATTACGGCAGAAAATGTCACTTTTAAAAAGTACATTAGGATATCCTAATTGTTTTTTTTTTGTAATTGGTCATTTATATTCACAATGTTCCTTAATTAATTTTTAACTTCTTTAAACCTGTCCTTTTGTTTGACGAGCGGCAGCACAAGCGCCACATTTACCAAACAACGTTGCAATAGCAAAAATCTTACCTTGAGTTTCACTGGCCCGCTTGTTGGACTCGTTCCCATTCACCGAACCGCCATTGTGGTTCTCCTCCTGTTCAGCGTTGTTGTTGTTCAACCCGAGCAGCGCCCTGACCCTCGTAGACCGCACATCTATGATCCTATCGGTGTACCCAATCTCCTGAAGGTACTGCCGCAGCAACTGCCTGCCCTGCTTCCAGGTGGAGTTGGATACTGACACATAGGACTGATCTGCATCCAGCTGTGATTCCCCAGACTCGTCTATGACGGGCGGCTTCATGTCGCCCTGTTGAAGGTCGGTGCCGTACTTGAGCTTGTGGAACTTGGCCCTCTCCTGCTTCAGGGCAAATTCCAACATCTTGATGCGGCGCACGAGGTCATTCTTCAGGTTCTCCTGGCCTTTCCGCTCGCCCTGGAGGAACGCTATACGAGCCTGCGGAACGAGAGCAAGTACTGCAGTAGGTTGTGGAATAATGAAAGTACTTAAGCAGTGAAAACTGTGTAAAGGTGGCTCAAGCATGAAAGAGGTTTGTTGATTAAAAAAACATTTATTCTGGTTTTATATGTGTATACTGCCCGATATTAGTGGATTTATGGCTCTCTTTCTTTCTTAATTAGCTGATTAAACTGTTTTCCTAAACGGCTTTTCTTGCCCGTTTTGCTTTCTCATAGATTTAAATTATAGTTTATAAAACCTCTTTCTCATTTATCAATCATTGATCCAATAAAATGTACAGGAAATTGACCAAGTTATATAGGTAGGTGCATGTAATACATTTTCCTAGATTCAAAGATTTGGCTAAGAAATTGGAGGCAATAGGACTGATTCTAATTTAATAGCCACATAACCCTGAAAGTATAACTGGTGGTTCTGCTGACAAATGGTGTTAACTGTGTACTAGATATTGGTAGTGTAATTTAATGCTAGTTGGGACATATAGCCCATAAAGTAATTATTGTTTCCCGCAATATCAGCAGCTGGAAATCTTGTCTGTGGTCTTTCACATACGTAAATTTCTTGCTAGAGTATCAATTTCTTAAATAATTTATTGAGTCAATATAGTTAAATGAGAAATGCAGTGAGCAAGTTTAAAAAGATTGTCTTCTTTTAAATTTACTACAGTCGTTAGTAGACATTTGATGGACTTATTTTCACTTTAATGTAAACTTTCAACTTTTATAAGTACTTTTAGGTGATGACAGTGTATTTTTCCATATAGGTATGTGAAATTATTAAAAATAAAAAATTACTTGTTTCGTAAATATCAATATTGTATATTTTTGAAAATAATCGTTTTTATTGAAGGTTTTGACCAATTATAAGTAGGTAGTTTTTATATGCTTTATCCGTTATTTTTTCCATTGCAGATGCTTGTGTGATATTAGTTAGGCTAAGTATAGTTAATTTTAAGGATCTTTTTATTTTTTCTTCAACCACCTCCAATTTTTTTGTGTTATACTGCTTATTTAATAAGATACTATAATTTTTCATTTAAAAAATTTGTTATTTCTGATTGCCTTGAAATGTTAAAGCCCTGTTACAAATTGAAAAAAAATATTAAAAACCATAATTCATTAAAATAAAGGCTGACAATAATCGCATAAGTGCCCCCCAATCAATTTACTTAGTAAAGCAATTGGAGCAAGTTTAGATATGATGAACTAGATTAATAATTATTTAAAAAGAAAACTAATATACCTAATTTGACTGTACTATATACTATATCCAATAAATTAAAAAATGACTATTAACTGCATGTTGAATGCAAATTATAGGAAATATTTAATTATTGATTCTTTATGTAAATAAGAAATTGTTACAATTGCTGTCAAGGTCATAAGACATTTAATAGGCATCTGCATTAATTGCAGTTAATGGATTGTTTTTATAAGCTGTTACAAAGTAAACAAATGCAATGGACTGGTATAACTTTTTTTACTGGCTTTATAGACGCAGCATGTACACATGATATCTATTTCGGGATAAGATAACATTAAATTTTTTAAGGTTTTACGTTTATTTAAATATGACCAACTAACTGCTAACATTACTCAAAATATGAACAAATTACGATTGTGTGGCATTAAAATTTTATCTCTTGAGATATCGGAGAATTCATTTTAATAAATTACTGTAATATTAATGAGATAAATTGTATTTTGAAACACTATCAAATTATTTTTATTTTAGTTTGTTCCATACTCAGACTGAGCCAGTCATATTAATAGGTAATTTTTAACAAATAAAATTCATTTGGATGAATAAATTGAATTTGAAAAAAAATTCTATTCACTTCCTGTACAACTTACCCTGCTATAGATGATAATGTTATTTAAATAAATTGCAAGTTATTTATGACACTTAAAAAAATATGAAGTGACAACTAACTATTCAAATTTACAGTTTGATGAATCACATTACATTAAAATTAGATATTTAATATTCTTAATACATAGGTATTTGCATTGCAAAAGGAAGCTACATTGATAGAAACTTTATTTTATATTGGATGAATGTTTAATTAATACTAAATAGTTGGTAAATACATAATTAATATTTAAGTAGTTTCCTGAAAGCATGCAAATCCTTTTATATGCAGAATGAATTGTGATAAAAGATGTAAATTTTTGTTTATTGAGGCATTGTTGTATTCAAGAAAATTGACATTTTCCGCATAGTTATGTTATGGATTTTGGCAAGATAAGGTGTTGCCCCGATTGTATTTTTTGGGTAATTAGACTTACTTGCAATTCGGCTCTATCGACTTCCCATTGAGATCTTTCTAATTCGAACCTAGCCCATTCGTGTTGGATAAAATGTAAAATCCCGGGTATCGAATAATGGGATTTTGGATTTACTTCTTCATTCTGTTTGTTATTCGCGATGGAGCCACCCTGAGGACCCATTTGTCCGCCGTTCTGGTGATTGAGCGAGTTGTCTTCCATTGTGACGGATCCAAATGTAGAGAATTTCATATGTCCACCATTGCTCTCAGATCGCCATTTTAACTTTATCAACTATTCACTATTTTCACTCCAACGATTAACACGGCAATACGCTCATTCGCACATTAATAATTTACTTTAAACTTAGATTATTGTTCTGTCCGGTTTACCATACAAAAAACATAAATTTTCGAGGAAAATTTTACACTCCAACTTCCAACCAACCTAACATCTGGTGAAAATCGCCTCTCCTTTTCTCTCACACCCACTGCATAGCGCCATCTCTCTCTGCATGTCAGCCACCCGAATCCATCCCTGCCTATTTCCGTTTTGGTTACGTATTTACACGAAAATAATTCGATTTCAAACAGCCTGAAATTTAAATTATTTTTAATTGTGATTAATTTGTTCGCCTCAAAGTTACGACTTCGTTGTAATGGTTAATGGTTTTGCTATTGTCATCCCAAGCAATGAAATTAAACACAAACATATTTAAAACAAAAAAGAATATAATGATTTGTAAGATAATTATCTCAATATGTAGTTCTATTATTGCCGAATATCTTCGACATTTTTATAGAGATTGAGATTTTATAAGTAGAAGAGATGTCTTATAATCAGCTTTCTAATTAAATGCCCCTTTAAAGAACAGTTCTATATACAAAAGCATAATAGTAGTAGTAATATTGTCTGTAATTAAATCAAAATTAATTTATTTTTGTAAAAAAACGATCTGTCCAATTAGATGTAATAAGTTTCCTATAATATTCTAATTAATGTTTTACAATCACCTCAAAGATGGCAGGATCACTGTCAATAATAAAGTCCCTAAATATCAATCTGGGGAGTTTAATACAAAGAACAGGTGTTCTGTGGTTTAATACATTACAATTTTACTACTTTTCATCTATGCTACTTTACTCTTTACACCGTCTAGGTAAAAAAAGTACTAAGTAAAATAAATAATAAATAAATACTTCTGGGACACAAGAAACGAAGATATGTACTTAAAAATTAAAAGTTTATTATTAATATTTCAGAACAATTAAAATATATTTACACTATCACATTGCAACATTGATAGTAATTATTACAGTTTAGTGCTCTATATATTTACATTTTGTGAATTTAAGGGTTATTTTATATAAAAATATTAAAAGTAATTCTACAATTTGAATAACGAGGAATATAAAATTAATTCGTTTCGTAATTAATTACAAAAATTCCTCACACCAATCGTTTAAGCATTGCCAGCAATCGGAAGACTGTTTAGAATTTGCTGAACATGTGTCTTTCATCCATTCCTTAAATAGTTCTTGGTTCTTCTTTAGCACCAAAAATTGACCTAACACCACATATGCCTAAAAATAAAGGAATTCTTAACCTGCTGACTTTAAAAATAAAACTAGTAGGGAGATAAGTATATGTTATTTTTTTGTAATAGTATTATCCATATTATTTACACTGTGAAACTTAAATGTAATAAAAACTACACGTCTACTGAAAAAATGGCAAGAAGCCTCAATTTTCTAAACTAACCTTATCGAAGCCTGCAGCTACTAATCTTTCTCCTAAAACTCCACCAACTCCGGCTAGATCCGTTACCGGCTTATCGCCCATGGGTTCTGCTACAAAATTACGGTGCTTTTGTGAGGTACTCGACATTTTTAATTATTTTTATTTTTGGTTATTACTTCTTAACACTTTTAGAACGATATACATATACAAGATTGAGGAACAAAATTAGTAAGCGTCAAAAGCTGACGAATGTGATGAACTGATGAAAAACAAAGGATAGCGTCTATTTTTTAAATTGGTTATTTATTGTGATTTGCCAACATTAAGCAAATATAAGTTCGTTTCTAGGCCAATTTTCAGGAACACACATATAACCAACAGTTTGTTTAGTAGATTAGCGGTCAAATCAGGTCCAAAAATAAAGGAACTAGCAGGTCATTTTTTATGAAGAAAATAATTAAAAAAGTAATTATTATTTACATGAATTTGGCAGCAAATATATGAAAGATTTTTCGATAAAGAATTCAATTTTTTTTTGTTCTAAATTAAACCAGTTAAAGCTTTTTATCATCACATATCGATTTTTATGGACGACATTCGATGTGTTGTGTTTATTTATATTTCTGATGTTTTTCTGTCATTCTGGCACTTTACCAGTTTTGCCCTGTGCAGTGTGCAGTGTTGTAATTGTAAACATTTTTATGCGCATGATGAAGATGAAGAAACCGTAAAAAAATAGAAACACTTCTCATGAGTCCTGGAAGACGAATTAACAACGTAAAGGAAAAGATTAATAAACCAAAACAAACCTTTTAAAAAGGTAACCTCAAACTTATTTCGGAAGATTCTCTTAACCACAAGAATTTAAAATGACTATAACTAAAGAGGCATTCGTGGATTTACAAGAAAAATATACTAAGGTAATGAAATTGCTGGAGGAGGACAGCAAGTTGGATCCAGAAACTGAACCGTTTTTATCAAAGTATTCAGCTCGACAAATACTCATCGGAATGAAAGCTAACATTGAGAATTTAATCAGAAATCAATCTACAGATGGACAGGATAACGTCAAAATAACTGGTAAGTTTTGTGTAACAAGAGCACTTATATAATTAGTAATAAAAGGAATAATCTGTAGGACTTTCCCCTATATTTCTAATGATTTCATAATTTTCAGCGATGTTGGGTGTAATATACTTGTATTTGGGAATGGTTGCTATAGACACAGAGGAAATTTCCACTGGAGAGAGACATTTAGAAAAGTGTAAAGAAACTATAGAAAAACACCAAGAAAAACCTGAAATGATACTGTTAACTCTAAACATGTACAATCAGTTTGGAATATTATGGTCCCAACGGGAACCTGAGAAGTCAAAAGTTTATTTAGAAAAAGCAGAGCAATTGTATCTAAAATACAAGGAGGGATGTGAAACTCCCGTGGATATTAGCGACTTATTTCAAGTAAATATTGAAACTTACGACACCGAGATCGCTTTGAAGAACTTGGAAAAGATTCATACCCTTACATTGTATTATTTGGCACAAATTTATGGCGCTATGAAAGAGGCTTTGAAGAGTTCAATATATTGCCATATTACCCTGCAACGTCAGCTACAAATGAGCGATTACGACCCTATAGACTGGGCTTTAAATGCTGCGACACTTTCTCAATTTTTTATGGAAAAAAATGGATTTAAGCAGGCGAGACACCACTTAGCAGCTAGTTCTTACATTCTCGGGGAATATGAGAAGGAATTGAACACTATAATGGAAAGAAACGAAGCGTTTGATGCCAAAATGGAAACGTTCAAACATAGAAGCGCTGACGTGGCAAGATGTTGGGCAAAATACGGGCTTTTATTGCTGGCGAAGTCTAAAGAACGTCTTCTAAACCACACGGAAGATATCGATATTAATTGTTCCATGTCGTCGGATCTTTCAAAGTTAGAAATAACGCCGGACTCAACTATATCGAGCGAAGACTTAAAACATTTAAATTTTGAAGGAATCGATGTAGCTATGTATGAGAGCCAAGTGACTGATCAGTTTATTTTAACATTGGAAGATGCTCGAAAATTGTTTTTAAATGCTCAACAGTGGGCCAGTAAAGCACATGAATATTACACATTAGATAGTTTGGCTTCGGATTTTATCGAGATTGTTCTTGACCAGACGCAACTTTATTTGAACTTGTTATTTTTTGAGGACAATCCCGAAAACCAAGCAAAATTGCATAAAAGACGAGTGAATTTATTGGAAAATATTCTCGACAAAGTAAATTCGCAGTATTATCTGCAGTATTGCCGTCAGGTTTGGTTCGAGTTGGCTCGCACTTACGCGGACATACTCGACATTAAAGCAGATAAGTTACGTGAGACTAACAGCCGTCCGACGCCTCAAGCACTGTCCAAAATGAATAGTTTAGTTGAGAAAAGCATTTTGCAATACAACAACTTCATTGACTCGTTCAAAGACAAGGTAACGGGGAAGCTGCCTGATAAATTGCCTGAGGATGTCGAGAAACCCTTTCTACAGGCTTACTTCCATATAGCCGCCTTATATGGGCGTTACGTGACGTTGGATAAGCAGGTGCAACTGAGGAATACCGAAGCGAGTCTGGAGTATTACAAATTTGTTTCCGAGTACTGCGAAAAGCACGTCAAAGCTAAAGATTTAGTGTCGATGGAACACGGGATTTGTAAAGAAATGGTCACTCTGCTGCCTATTAAAATTATTAAGCTTAAAGTGTCATAGAGTTGTTTTTTTCTTTGCCAATAGCTTTCTTTGTGATATTATTTAACAATAATATATTTAAAAGTTAACATAGACTCATATAAAGTACCCTATACATTTTTTAAAGCATCTTAAATACTATCATTGTGCTTATACTTATATCTATAATGTTTATAATTTATTTTCCTCTTAATACATTTTTTATTTACATGCACATTACTTTGTAATATTCTGTAAAAAATCTACACATTACATGAAATAAAAATTCTGGCTAGGATCCAAAATTTAAACTAATCTAGTTATTCACTCTATTTTTAATAGGTACAAATATTTGTCCAAAAATATATTGTTTTTCCAGAAAAGAGTGCGAGATATGTAAACTTACTGTTTGTTTTCTTAAACTCTGTCGTCTTAATCGAATGCCATCGATAACTACTTAACAAATTTTTAATGTATGCCCAAAATTTTTTGTAACTTTTGTTACTTTAAATTTCCCGCTTTAAAGGATTTTAAATAATTCCACTAGAGTACACTAGTATATTATTTTACAGTTAGCGCAGCCATTGCTAAAATAAAAATCATTTACTTTGCGGAGAGTAAAGCGTTCATATCAAAGGTATTTATACAAACTATAAGAAATATCTCAAAAAGCTCGATTCAGATATATTTTGGATGAGAAATGTGCGAGTATTTAAAGGAACTAGAAACCGTATATCCTAGAGAGTGTTTAGAAACAGGTAATTTCCTCCTACATTTTTTGTAAATAAGTAGGTATGTGCCTTGACTAAACGACGTAGAAGCGGCCATTTTACTTAACCATTTTTAATCTAGTTTATCCGTCTACATCTCATATTCGTTATACTAATTTATTATATAATTTTAACGTTCGAAGCTTTAATTAAATTGGATAGTATATATCGATACTGATCGACTAAATACGTATTTTTAATTCTGCAATGTTTTTTTTGACGATCTTAAATGAACGTCATTTAAGTAGGTTGTAGACCCCTAAGAGTAGTTGTCTGTTTTAGAATACTAAATCCATTTCCTAAGGGGATTGTGCGTTATAACAAACTTGTCCTACACATTGTAGAAGTTTAGATATTTGGGTTTCATAAACCCTATTTTTGTTACACTCGACTTGTACGGAACAGTGTAATTATGATGACGGATACACTCAGCTCGAATAACCATGTTATGGTCTTACCTAACAAGCTGTAAGTATAAGTAAATCTGCATTTTTCCTCAGTTATTTGTCACTATTTCATTACTTATGAGAGTGGACTTCTTTTTTAGAGACATGGACAACAAAATGGATGACTTGGGATGGAAGTCCAAATTGAAAATTCCCCCGAAAGACAAAAGGATTCAAACAAGCGTAAGTAAATCATTTGTTATTATTTCCCAGGTATTATTGCCACTAACATTCTTGACATATATGGCTTCCTAGTTAGTAACATATATTTTCATGTATTCGTAGATGAAGCATGTGATCTCTTGAAATTAAGTTAATATTTTTATCCAAATTGGGATTATTTTAAATTATAAGCTGTAATTAATTTATGTTGTAAAAAATTGTCAGGAGGGTACTGAAATTGTCAGTTGTGAAGCATCGAAATTATTTGTTTAATAGATATGAAGCGTCATCGAAAGTTAAGCATGGGAGTGTATTCAAAACATAAATAGCAACACATTTACCAAGATAACTGCAATAAAATTGTCATATTTTTATCTTATCTCCATATGAAAACTGCTGAGAATATGAAATATAGAGAAATGGCCTTGAATTCCTTCTTATTCAAACTATTTTTTTATTTATTAAATAAAGGAAAATATAAAAATAAACAATTGCTTTAGTTGTAACATTTAATTATAAATATTATTGGATTTGTTTTTTTTTCAATGAGGGATTTTTGTTTATGTAAAAATAATAGCCTTGAATTGACTCTATGGGGCAAGAATTGTTTTAATTAATTTAGTATTAAAAATTTTGTGAGGCTTTAGAAACATGTTTGATTACCAGAGAGCGGACAATTTGTGTCTTTAACCTGGAACATAGATATGTCATTCATAAACCTAGATACATTATCCATGACGCAGTGGCGTGTCGGATATGCATCGGAAATTTACGTGATAATTCACGAAAATTCCACGGTACATACATTTTTAGGCGTTACAAAATATTTAGAAAATCAGAAATTGTTTACTACATATTTATTAAATGAAGTTCGGTTAAAAATAGTGTCATTCTGTTAATTGGAAATTAGGAGTCAATGTAACGAATATCCTCAGGCGACGCACATGATAGAATAGTCCAACTCACGCTCCATTCATAACAGGGCTGCAGTTTCAATTCTGACCAATAGGAATTCGATAAACGCAACCGATGTCGACAGATAGACTAGAGATGGGCGCGAGTGTCATTTCATTTCTTTAGAACTAAATTAACTTAATTATTTTCTCATTATTTAACCTGTTCACATGATTTATGGATTTTAAATAAAGGGTACAAATCTTAGCGAGGATAATACGATATATTTGCTATACATAATAATTATATTTTGCATAGTTTATACACAATACATTTTTGAACGTGTACACATCTCTACCAAAATTTGACCTATTTGGGTTAAAGACACACATTGTCCGCTCTCTATTGATTACTCAAATTTCATTGTGAAAAGTTAGTTTATTTTAAATCTTTTTTGTCTTGTAATTTTCATACCTAGTCGTTGGATAGACTAGTGATTGGTAATTATGGCATGACGTATTGTTGTGTAGTCATCTTGATTCATATACATAATTTTTCATATTGCACAGAAATTTAACAATGAAGACACACAAATAACTTAAGGTAATACAATTACACTATACAAGTTATTTGGCCATTTATTTTTTGTCGGCCAAGCTCTCTGTTGTCATATCTCATCAGGTGGATTGATTGTTGAGATCTTCAAGGCTGCCATACCACAGAATGTTGAATGTTGTAGATTATAGACTACAAATTTGTGCAGTTCTAAAAGAAAATTTTCTTGCAAATTGCGTATTAAACTTAACATATATAGTGACCTCCAGGAGCAAAATCAAATTTAAAGGTGTAGTTTTAAAAACTTGTTACATTACAAAGGAAAAATAAATTTTAAATTTCATTGACTTATACCCACCGTTATGTTTCGTATCTTTGAATCACCCTGTAAAATCTGGAAACTCGCTAATTTTTGCATGAACATCACCCTTCGGAGGCTTTGGTCTATTTAACAACGGTAGTGGGTTTTTCCATGATGATTTCTTAGGATTCCCCTTCATTTAACACATAAATGAGAGAAAACCAATCTGACTCTTTGTGAAAGCTTTTGTACCGTTAAATTCGACCAACGATTCATTCTTAAAACAAGCGGATTTTATCTAGGATGTAACAGACACCAGAGGAAATGAATTCGAAGAATTCTGTTTGAAACGAGAACTGTTGATGGGAATCTTTGAAAAGGGCTGGGAGAAACCATCACCCATTCAAGAAGCCGCTATTCCCATCGCTCTATCCGGGAAAGACGTACTTGCCAGAGCAAAAAATGGAACAGGTATTTATTTTTTTAATGATATTTTTTTGAACTCCTTTAAATTCTGTATTCGATATTTTCGCATATTAGTAGACTTGACCCAAGGCTCAGTGTTGGGTTGGGGGGACAAATATGCAAAACAAGTAACTTGTGTGTTTAAAACTTGCTGCATTTCTTAAATAAATGCAACTCTAAACACTCACATACATTGTTTTAATTTTTTTATAATATTTTATGCCATTAATTATGTTCGTGGTAATTAAACAAATTAGTTTTAATTATGCTCAGTTAATTGCTAATTTAGAATTCAAATTTCTTGAGCCCTTAAAAATCGGATTGTACTCATGCTTAATTTATGTGTTTGGAAATGGATGGGCCATACTTCAAGGGTAGGTTATTTGAGTTGGAGAATAACTGGTTATCATCCTGGTAGCTTAGTACAATGTTGTTTCCCAAAAAATCAAATATTATAGTGGCATTAACTTCCTTTAGATATTTCAATGAAAAGGATTAGATTTCTGTTATTTACAGTCCAATTGAAGAAAATTCTTCAGCCTTTAAATATTGCGTAATTTGTTTGATATGACAATTAAAATTATTTCTTTTCAAATGAAATCCAACATGACATCTATAGAACATTTATTTTCTGCAAAGTTTTGTTTAAAAGGAACTACTCCGGTAAAAAGAACAGAAAATTACATTAAAATGGTTCAAAAGTTTTTTCACTTTAAAATTAACGTTTTTATTTTTTTTTAATAAATTTGAAATGAATAAGTAGGTAATTTTATTTTTGTGTACAATATTGCTAACCGTTAAATTCTGCACTACTTCGTGCAAACAAACTATTCACTATCTCTAATAGTTTCTGAGATACTTGTGATTACCATTAAAACTAGTTCACCCTGTATATATACAAGTATGACTGCTTAAAAGTTGAGACACCAAGTGGAAAAATTTTTATGAAAATTTTGTTTTCTAAAAATAATGAGTGTCACACTTCGCTATAAAAATATGTTGAATTTTGCGAGTCATCACTGTAACGCCAATTCGTTTTCAAATGAAGTAATTCATACTAAAATTATTTCAATGTGAGTGTATAAAACCTTTGCTAACAGGTAAGACTGGAGCTTATTCAATCCCTGTACTGGAACAGATCGACCCGAAAAAAGACTGCATACAGGCGCTGATAATAGTGCCAACGAGAGAGCTGGCCCTGCAAACGTCGCAGATATGCATCGAGTTGGCCAAGCACCTGGAGGTGCGCGTGATGGTGACCACCGGCGGTACGAACCTAAGAGACGACATAATGCGTATATACCAGAAGGTCCAGGTGATAATAGCCACCCCGGGCCGTATACTCGACCTTATGGAGAAGGGTGTGGCCGTGATGGACCAGTGTAAGATCCTTGTCCTGGACGAGGCCGACAAGCTGCTGTCGCAGGACTTCAAGGGCATGCTGGATACAGTCATTAAGAATTTACCTCAGGAGAGGCAGATACTTCTATTCTCAGCCACATTCCCATTGACCGTTGAGCAGTTCATGAGAAAGCACCTGCGCGACCCCTACGAGATCAACCTCATGGAGGAACTAACGTTGAAGGGCGTCACACAATATTACGCGTTCGTCCAGGAGAGACAGAAAGTACATTGTTTAAATACTCTATTTTCAAAGGTAAGTTAGAGAAAATATTTTTTCATTTGCAGATTGTTGTTCGTGGAGAATGGAGCAATTTCGAGCATATTTACAGTTTTTTTTTCTCTTCTCTAAAAAGTAGATCAATCGTCTGAACTTAGTTTTTATTGTACGGTATCTATATGTCGTATGAGTGTAAACCGATTTGGACTTTTACACAAGTCAAACAAAAAGTAGCCTAAACATCTCGACCTCGATATTTCAATATTTTGCTCCAATGTATACAGGATGATTTTCAAAATATGTGATTTTTGTAGTGTTAAATACATTTATTTGAAAATTTGTAATTTTTGTAAAGCGTTTCTCAAATTTTTGCGTAGAATCCTGTAGAACTTCTGAAATATAGATAAAAGTAGTTCCAAGCTTCTTGTGCTCGATTTTCGAGAAAAATTTAATTTCCATATTTCACTACGAGATTACAGGACATTTTTTTATAATTGTTGCAAGCCGATTTTGTCATTTTTGAGATATTTTTATAAGACATAGTCAAAAAGTAGTTCAAACGTCTCGGGCTCAATATTTGAGAAAAATTGAACAGGGAAAACTGCATTTCAATTTGATGTTGATTAATTTAAAAGTAATGAAATGTTTCGTTTACCTAAATAAAAAAATAATTAACTATTTTCTAACCTTCCAGTTACAAATCAACCAAAGTATTATTTTCTGCAATTCGACACAAAGGGTGGAGTTGTTGGCCAAAAAGATCACTGAGCTCGGCTATTGCTGTTACTATATCCATGCAAAGATGGCACAGGCCCATCGCAACAGAGTTTTCCATGACTTCAGGGCCGGCCTGTGTAGGAATCTAGTCTGTTCAGATTTATTCACAAGAGGTAAGTGGAGTTTTGCTTGTTAAATTTTGAAAAATATGATTCTAGACAGTAATTTTTTCAGAGATTTGAGATATCCTATTTCTGATTGAAAATCAGAAGTGGGATAATTACAATTTGTTAATTGATTGGATGTTTTAGTTGTTAAATACCACAGTTAATCAAATTCCATGCCAAAGTTCAAATTTAAAGAACTTCTCAAAATTTTCAGTTTTATCACTGAAGAAGTAGGTAGAACTGAGCTGTTATCTTTTATCAGGTATTGACGTGCAAGCAGTGAACGTCGTGATCAACTTCGACTTCCCCAAAATGGCAGAGACGTACCTCCATCGCATCGGCAGGTCCGGAAGGTTCGGTCACTTGGGTATCGCCATCAACTTGATCACGTATGATGATAGGTTCACCCTGCACCGCATCGAGCAGGAGTTGGGCACGGAGATCAAACCAATCCCAAAGGTCATCGACCCTAAACTGTACGTTTCCAAGAGCGGTGACGAAGAGGAATTGGAGGAAGTAGCAAAGTAACGTGCGCAAGCTTAACACAAAGCAAAAGACTCGTGTATATAGATTTAAAAAAAAGATGAACTTAACGTATTTTTATTTGATTATTGAAGAAGATATTTTCCGTTTATAACTTTTTATACACAAAAAATATGAAACTTGGGATTTATCGTCGTGCCGTCTCGCGGAATTCAAACGATGAATGAAATGGCTCAGTTCGCGCCAGGCGGTACAGTTTTTATCCGCCGTTGGCCCTCCGCCGGTGTCATCACAAATTTCGTATGAATGCGGTGCGACTTTGTTTCCATCCAAGGGCTCGATCTCATGAGCAGTTTTCCCGTATAATCCTTGTTTGCCGATGCCTCGTCTGTGATAAAAATTCAAAAGATTCCCGGTTAAACGCCCGAGAGCGGTTAGCTTGGAAACAATTGGTAGTCATTCTGATTAAATAAAGCATCCTGTTGAAGGAAAACATCCCATCGGATCTTTTAAATTCGCATCCATTGTTACCCGTGCGATTTTAAACCTCAGGATCGGAATCCGTCTTGCCGCATTCATTTTTCTCTTCTGCGATCGTCGTCCATCGAAAAGTAATACCTGAATCTCCGTTCGATGGACGACGATTGTAGGCGGTCGCTACATAGGAGGGTCGGAAGCGGATCTCAAACAGTGAACTTTTTTTAACGCGAACTTTAGTGTTAACGGAGGAAATGGACTCCTGGAAGTGCTATGGTGAAAGTGACTCGAGGTTTCTGGGTGACGAGATGAGCACTAAGTGCGTACTCGTTTTCTCGAGGAGATTCTTTGTCGCAGCTGATTCGTTAGAGCTACCTCGCTGACGACTTTGTAGTGTCCGTCGCATATTGAAAGGCAATCATAATTTTTTTATGTAATTTAGTAAAACGGGCGCGACGGACTCGTTTCTTGTTGCGATTTTCAGGGGATGTTCAAAATTCGTATGCAGAGCAACAAGTTTTGATTTTTTGCGAAATTTTTAACATTTCACAAGAATTGTAAGATTTTTCATTTTTGTACTAGGGGGGCTCATTATTTATATCGATCAGAGATTTATATCGCCGGTTGTATGTTAAAATCGCTCTTTCATTTGTCATTATTATTTATTTTTGGTGGGTAACAAATTTTCACATACATCCGACGAGATTATTTTGTTATAAAAAAAATAAAAAAAAACGTGGAGGGCTTTTCTATTGTTTGCAAAACTTTTTCGGTTGAGTTACGTAGAACGTGCAATAAACAGGCTGTAAACCAGATATACTTATTAGTTTTTTTTTTAATATTTAATATTAATTGTGAACGATTATCAATTTAATGTAATTTAAGAGTTTATTGAAATTTCTTTAAAAAATAAATCCACCTCTCCACAACAAATGTTTTATTTTATTATTATACGGGGTAATTTATGTATTTCGTGAAATATAGACAAAAAGTAGTTCTAATGTCTCGTTTTGGAAATCCCAGAAAAATTGCATGTAGATACTTGCATTCAATATATACTGGACCGTTTTTGTTTTTGTAATGTTGAATAGCTTTTATTTGAAAATTTGTAATTTTTGTAGAACTTTTCCAATTTTTTTTTTAAGCCAGACATATTTTTCTATAACTAGTTCTTCAGTGTTCTTGTAGAATTGTAAGAACGATGAATCAGTAGATTGATAAACTTTTGGAATGTTCTTATAACAGTTTTTAAAAAGTATGTTAAGTATGTATATCATTATACAGGTCTGGTCATATTTTTATTTCCGATACGAATTTACTAACGATACGATTTACTAACTAGTAAATTATATAACTATTTCACCGGTCCCCCCTAATAATTCTGACTCCGCCCCCATATCATTTGTATAACTATGCCATCGATATGAGGGAATAAAAAAGCACCATAAGAAGTGTGCAAAGCTTGCGGTTCTAAGCTCTCCTTAACTATCAGTTTATTGTGTCTTGCATTAGGAATTTGGGAACAACGTACGTCTAAGATACGTACATACGGAAGATAGAATACTGGACAATAATTACGTTTTTGATTTATTGCGATGGCATAAAGAGTATAAGCCACGGCCTGGAATTGACAGCAATGTTGCCATACGCACAGTAATTACCCTATTTGTACGATATTTTTTTACAAGAGGGATAAGAGGTTTTGAAACCATACCAAAGTATTCCAACTTTATTACAAATTATTTATAACCTTTAGTAAAAACTAAAACGGTATTCTAAAATAAAATGAGTGGTAATTCTTAAGCAAAATAATGAATTATTTTCAAATGCCTATTAAATAAAGCTTATTATTAATTAATAAGGTGTTCAAACAAACCACCTGCTTGAGCTTCATAATACCCTAATCTGTCGTAATATTCTCGATGAACATTTTGACAAAATTTCAGGAGTAACTGATCTTAAATAGCATTAAATGACCCCATAAAAAGAAGTCGCAGGGTGTCAGATCTGGAGATCGAGGAGGCCAAGGTATTATACCTCTTGTGGAAATACGCTTTTCAGGAAAAGTTTGTTCTAAATAATCTTCAACTGGCCTTGTGTCGTGTGCAGGACATCTCCATCTTACTGAAACCAAATTTCCTCAAATTTTACATCCAAGTTTCGTACAGCTGGTACAACACTATTTTCTAATAAATGTAAATATCTCGGCGTATTTAAGTTACCATCAATAAAAAATGGGTCCCACATAAGGTTACCAGATCTATTCGAGTCAAATAGTCAAATTGTTTTCGAAGAAATCGAGGACCCAATTACGAAATATATACTTTGTGACCCGGGGAAATGGATCTAAAAAAAAAAATAGTCAAAAAAAAACAAAAATGATGTTGAAAAAAATCACGATTTTCTCATAACAAACAAAACCCGGAGAAATGACCCGGAGCCCGAAGATGTACCATCAAAACCCGAAAACTCCGGAGATCTGGCAAGCCTAGTCCTACAATATTATCGCCTAAAATTTTTACGGACCATGAACAAAAACGACATGCTTCCCCTCCACTATTTCGGGATATGTGGGTGTGGGACACTAGCGCCCTCTAATTTGCTAAGATATTGGTTTACATGGAGTTCGGATCCTTATGTAGTTTGTATGATGGAATCCTCGAATTTAGAATGAGAACTTCAGTATTAGTTGTCGCTCTGTTTACAAATTTGGATCCCGTTTTATGACGCAAATTAAAGTTTTGAGAGTCTAGTAATGAAGTTGCGCTTATAACAAATTTCTCGCGCGTTTTTTTTATACGCTACTTACATCAGCGCTACCTTTACGTGACCCAAGAATTGTCTCACTTTTTAACATAGAGTTCACTCTTTGTATGTACTCCATAGATGTCGCCATGGATAAGAATTTAAGAAACTCAAAATTACAGTTGGTTATGCTACTGACTGAAAGGCAATCTGTAAATAATTTTTTGGTCTCCCTGTCATCTATTAACCAATTTCCTAAATATTATAACGCGTCTAGTTGTAAAAGTATAGAAATTAATATTTATTTTCTACAACCTATAGCTTAGAATACCGTCGAATAGATAGCAGAAAATTAGAAATTCGAAATATGGAACTTTTGCAATTTCTTTACTTTTATCGAGAAAATGAGAAAATATATTTGAATTTTTGCCTAAAAATCTTAAGAAAAGTATTCAAAATTTTGGTATATGGTAATTTTTTTAAATTTGTAGTTTAAAGGAAACATTCTATTTTAGCGATGAAAATGATTTACATAAGAGTTAGATATAATATTTGAATAATTACATATAACTATTTTAAAAAAGTAAATACATTGAATATGAGGTTTCAATTACAATGTGTCCATTCTTTATGAAACTTGCGCAAACATTTCTTCCAGCATGTGATCTTTTACTATTATTTTACTTTTACCTACCTAGTGGTTATACACCTAGACCTAGAACCATACTCAACTAACTGTTAAATTTCAACGAAATTTTCCATTTTGCACTTCTGCAGTAAAGTGGACGGTAAAACGGCGGTGATATTGCCGTGTAGCGGAGAGAGGCCCTCTTTAAACGTGGACAGTGGTGTGTGCTGCAAATATTTCAGAGAAAGATAGTAAATATGTGTCAATTAGATCGTTTTCCATATTATGTATTTTAATTTGCATTTTCAAAAGATTTAATTAAAATATGTAACCACACAATTTGTTATTTTTTGTTTTTGATCATTTTTTAACCACCATGTCTGCCTATCAGTGCGTCGTCTTCTATTTCGAGGAATTCTAATAAACCATGAAAAACAAAACTAAATAATGGACGACCCTATTTAAAAAATAATATTAATTGTTGATACTAAGTACCTAATATTTTCTAAAAACTCCACTTGAGATACACGCAGCCAATCAAGGTAGATAAAAAAAAAACATTTCGTACACATACAGGTTCGGAAAGTCCCCATGGTACATCCGACAAGGACGGTTGCATTGAAGACGTTTCAGATTACGAAACGTCGTCACTATAGCCATCCTTGTCTATCGCACGGATTTCTTTACTTTACTTTGTCGCTCTCATGTAAAGGCAGATGGACCATGTGGATTTTCCAGCCCTGTATATGAGAAAATGCCATTTTCTCTCTACTAAACGAAAATTAAAGTATGAATTTTATGATTTTCTTAATTAATATGCTAAACTGATTACATTTGCATGAATTTCGGCAATATTTAACAAAAGCTAAATCAAATATATTTTTAAAAATGTCTACAAACAATTAATAAAAACACAAATATGTGGAAATGTGAGTGTTATAGTCATAGATTTAGTAGTACACTATATTAGATTTATGGTTATAGTAAATATATAAACACAGGTCCATTTGATATATGATTAGATTTGTAACAACTTTTCTATAAACACAGCGATCTTCCACAATAAAGTATATTTTTATAAGCAATTTTCTTTCTATGTTGCTCACAAAATATGAAACCATATACACAGGGAGTAATTAAAGTGTTTGGAGAATGGGGTACTTTCCAACTTTTTAACAGCATCACAAAATGAAAATAAAAATAAATAAATAAAAAAATGTCTTAAAAAAATAAAATATACGTTGTGATGTCATTAAGCCGGAATTTCAAATACAGTATTTTTATGAATTATTCCTCGAGAGTTGCCAGATTCATCCTAACTAAAATTACGGACATAAACAAGGATAATAACTAGGATATGTTATAACAAGATAAGTCATCACACGAATAAAGCGCCATAATCACTGAGCTTCAAGTAGACGACATTAAATTAGTTCTAGAAAAAGAATGATATAGTCTTGTCCACCTAAAAAGGAACATTTGCTATTTTGTGATAAGTTAGTTACGTTATTTTGGAAAGAGTAGCGAAATCTGTTCCAAAACCGTTATTGGCACTATTTAACTACGAAAAAAATATTCCTTACATTTGTGAATAAAAAGTAATAATTTATTTTATTCTCGCTTTGATTACTTGGGAGGGTTTATTAAAGTTGCGAAAAACAATAATTATTAAGTAAATAAAGAAGAATATTTTATTGAACTAATATACAGGATGATTCAGAACTTATCCAAAAAAAATCAAAAAGGGCAGTTCGAAAATGATTTAAAAAACTTCTGTACGGCACTGGAAACTGGTCCACTGTAAAACCTGACCTCGCACAATGCGACCGGCATGGCGGTGTGATAAAAACGGACAAAAACTTTCGCAAGGAAAGAAATATGTAAATAGAATTTTATCGCACTTATTTTATATCGGCAAAAAAAAAATTATCCACCAACGTGTAAACACATTTGGGTCCGTCTCTCAGTTTCTACGACCTAACACAAATGTTGTCTTGCTTCACCATATCACAAATGCTTCACTATAAATTAAAACGATATCCATGAACTCCGAGTTGCTATACACGCAAACCATTTTTGACACTAACTACCCATTTTTGACACTAACTACTAAAAAAACTATTAAACAAATAACAGGTAAATACTATTGCAACGACGATTGCAAAATCCGATTTCAGTATTCGGAGTCGCTGAGACCACGTGGCTCTCCACGCGCATTGCGAATGACTCTAGAGACTACAGTTATCCAGCTATGTAGTCGTTGAATGTACTATAACTTCAATAATTTTTTTCTCGGAAACTATAAGGATTTTACAAAATTTTTTTTTACGATATTGACTCCATTTCTCATGCCGTATCTATTCCCAAATATTTTTGGATAAGTTCTGAATCACCCTGTATACATAATGTGATTATTGAAATTAATATTTAAAATCCGAACTCGGTTACTTTGAATTTTATGAAATTCATAGTTCCCGGCGACGCGGCGAGGCACGCCTCTGGACGGGCGGTAGGTGGGGAGATCGGGAAGAATGTAATTTTGCCAGGACGAGTCCCTTAAGGTTTGCGGTCTTCCCTTTTTGCAAACAGTCCAGTAGCGGCCACATCCTCAGAATGTGAATGATATTGCTGGAGGAATTCTAATCTCCTACCTCGTCGCTTGCAGTTAAAATCGAATTCCTTCCTGGAGGTATGCTTTGGAAAAGGAACAAATGGCGTAGTTGTGTTTACGGCGGGACTAGCGCGTTGTTTTATGAGATTAGAAGGTTGGTCTTCGGTGAGCGTCAGAATACGCTGTTATGAAATGAACATGGGTCGCATCACTCTAATTATTATAACCAAGAACTTGATGTTACACGTTTTGAAATTGTCTTAGTTGCTGGGTACGGAATGTATTTACTTATTTTAAACGGTTTTTATTTCTAACGATAAAACGTCACTTTCATATACCTACAAGCATAAACTTATACAATACCTACTTAAATATATTAACTAACTAAACTGCAAATAAAAAAAAAAATGGCTTTTGTAAATAAACAAATAATTTATATGAAACTAGTTTTGAATATATTCAGTAGGTAAGTTCAAAATCTGTGTTCATAAGTAACCTGTTTAGATTTTAGATTAATTTTAAACATTTATGTCTATGCCACACAATACTTATGCGATCTTGTCTAATTTTTCCTACATCCCCTCAAATGATTCTGAATACCGTTTTTCTCACCTTTTCCCAATTGACTCGGTTTTAAGTTTATTTTTCCCATAAGGGGGAAATTTCCCAAGATTTGGTATTACTCATTGCTAGCTACATAAAAATGTAAAATATTAGATTTCTAAAAAAAGGAAAATATATAGAAAAAAACAGTGTGAATATAAATATCTAAAAAATAAATGTGAATGCTAGATTTTCATTAAAAAAAACTTGTATTTTGTTTTTGTAAAGTAAGCAATTGAATTATGTAAATATCATAACTGATTATTATTATTAATTAATTAAAAATAATTGACTATTTTAATAATTTAATCATGCGTTGTATTCGTTAAAATGTCACACGAAAATTGCGAATAAAATTAAAAATAAAAAGTGACATTTTGAAGTCGCTTCATTGAAATCAAAATGTAAAAAACACATGCCATCAATGCCGATTTGTTATTGCTGTGACGTTAACGTAATTCATTTAGATATTATTATTTTTCTGTTAATATGTATTCTTTCTCACCAGAAACAATCATGAAACAATCTCAAATAAAATGTGGAAATAAAAATATTACTTTGTAGCTGCTGTTTTTTTACGTGATAAGTCTTTGTCAAGGGTGATAATAGAATAGCAAGAATACAGGATGTTTCTCTGAATGATTACATTACTTACAATTTCAATATACAAGGTACCTATATGTTTTGTATTAATTATTACGCTTAGACATATCATTTTTTGTTTTGGATAATTACACAGGCACTAAAAAAAAATACAAACTCAAGAGACCTACATATCATTTACGAGGGAATTCGATGCGTTGAATACGATCCTGTAGTCGAAATTTATGACTTACCGATGAATTTCGGAGAAAAGTGAAATTTTTGGGTGAAAATTGGTCCAAATATAGGTCAATTTTTTTTTCCAAATTTTGTCCAAATAAATCATTTTCGTAGTATTTTGAGACACTGAACAAGATGCCATTAGTAAAATTTACCCATGACCTCGATATTTCTCAGAAAATTCTCTATTTGAGTGAAAACCAGCCCAAATATGGGACAAAACTGATTTTTTTCTGAATTTTGTCCAAATATATCATTTATGTTGTATTTTGAGGTGGTGAGTTTGGACTTTCTTTCGCGTGCTTGTACTTATTATTTATTGCCGGCTTTTTGCTAGGTATTGCTGATATAATTCAATGCTAGTTGGGACATGTAACCCCCCATAGAGCAGTTGCTGTGGGGTTGGATATCTTTTGTATACCTGGATTTCTATATTTCATTATTTATATTAATTAGTAATTGTTTTATTTTGCGCAGTGGAAATATTTGATTGAAAATATATACTTTTTTTGGTTCTTTTAAAATGCCATTAATGAGGCACTGTTGTTTTCTAAAATTGTTGTTGGTTTGTCCTTTAACTACCGCAGGACACGCTGCATCAATTAACTTACTCAATAGTTGCACGAATACTTTGCGTAGCAAATACTAGTGATCTGATCTGGAAACTATGTGTCTGATAACACTGGTCTAGAAATATAGTATACTCGAGTTGGCGGCCACTACAGAAGGGCGGGAGATCAGATTTTTGGGACAACAACTATCCCAGGATGCCTTAGCTCCGATATCCTCCGCCCGATATTAGAGAAAATGCCCATTAAGCTGAAATATTCATGGCGGCGGTCCTTCCGCTGGCAATTCCGGCCACCAGACACGTTCATCCCGTTCCATAAATGTCTTGGCGCAGTTGGGTTGTCAGTGGCCATTTACAAGGGTCGGATTTCTTGTCAGGCCGGGGAAGGGACGGCCGCCGCACCGCCGGAGGGCCAGAACTTAGGACAGCGGGCAGACTGGACATGAATTATGCATGCCGCAGATGTGGAATACGTGTAAGCCCGGGCCCGAACCTCCGCCCGCCGCCCCTCGCCCGCCCCCGGCTATGTCCGGAACGTGGTACACCCGGAAAAGTACCTTGACGTACAGGGCGTCCCGCTTTATTTGGCGTTAGCAGGCGCCCTTTTCCAAAATCAAAAATACACGTCGTTCCGTCAAAAAATGTTATTGTCAAGTTGGCTATGCTTAATTTGCATTTACAGGGTGTCCAATACTCCGTGTAAATGGAATTTCTTGAGTTCAAAATAAGCAGATTTGACTAAACTTACTTCTATCCTAATTGTCTTCGTTTAGTCGCTATAAAGGTCATCAAATTTTACAAAACAAAAAAATCCTGAGATCGCGGTGGCCAAGCAATGGAACCATCGATTTCGATACTTTCATTGAGGAAATTAGTGACACCTCTTCCATAATGGGACGGAGCAGCATCATGTAAAAAGAACATCGTCCTTCTGATTTGAAAAGAAGTGTCCTAAAATAGTAGAGGTAGATTGTTATCCAAAAAAGTCCGGTACATCTACATTATTAATTATTCCAACTCAAACGTTTATGAAGAATCTTCTCTGAAAATGGGTTTCTCGAATAGCACGAGGGCTTTTGATTGCCCACACATGATCGTTGTGAAAATGATTGATTCCGTCTCTTGTCAATGTAGCTTTGTCATAGAAAAGATTTCTTGAAAGAGTATCCACCATTCATAGAGACGAATTCTTTGGGGAAGATCCGTGGGGAGAAGTTCTTGTACCGGTTGGTATTGGTAGGTGTGCAGACCGTTTTCTGGCAAACTGTCTTGTACAGCCGTCCCATTTTGGCCAGTAAGTACAGAAATTCTTCTTGTATAGGATCATTTTCAACAAGCCCAAGCATTTCTGCAGCATTGTTGCTCCGCATAACTTCTCTTTCATAAGTCGGTTTCGGGAATGCACCTGTTAATCGAAGAGTTGTGAAGGTTCTATTGAACGTTTGGTTGTCTGGAAAACGGCGGTTTTGATGTCGTCGTTGGTATTCCCTAACTAAGGCCATAATTAGTATGTTTACGCAGATGAAAATCTCCATGTGAATTTAGTATAAACATGTGGATTGGTTTTATCAGCAACTTTCTTTCTTAAATTACCAAATCGTCTCGATGGCAACAGTTATTTAGATTTTCTGCAAAATATTCTGCCGAAATTGACCAATCGCATGTATTTTATGTGTGATGGAGCACCACCGCACTTCAGTCGCAATGTAAGAGAACACAGACCACCTAGACTGGCTTATAGAGAGACTTTGGTGAAAACACTTTGGAGCCTGATTTGGAGCCCAGCGCTCAGTGGTGTTCTAGCATTTGACGTGTACGCATCGCTGTGATTTCGATAATTAGACGTTTTATCATAGGCAAGTGTATTGTAGAACATTGTATAAATACAAGTGACCGAGTTGGTGAAGAGAAGCGAAAAGTTTCCTTCTTTAGGTAATTAAAAAAAAGGAATATATAAAAGGTAAATATGTACGCCATTTTTCGGTTGACATCACAAGTTTATAGGGTTAGCTTTATAATTTTGTTCGCTCACATAGTGTAGTGATTAACGTGATACTGTTATTATAAAATAATGAATGAATTACTGTAAAATATTTTTAGTAATTATTTATTTTATGCGAGTCTTAAATTTTTATGAAATTTTACCAATTCCCGTCATTTTGAGATAGCTGAAAATTAATGAAATATTTTTTTCAATTAAAAAAATCGCAAACAAAACTAATTTCAGATTCAGTATTCGTACAGTCAATTAATTTTTATTAAAGATGTTTAAAGATGATTAAAGTGGTTGTTTGACGTATCCATCTCGAGATGTCGTAGTAATATGCTAAGAAACAGAAAAATTAATAAAATTTTTAAATAATGATGAAAGCAGAACACCTAGGCTACAGAAAAATAAAATTGTTTATCATGTATTAAAAAACTTTCTGAATGTGAACATATTTGAAAATTTGCATGAACATCAATTTGATAATTTGCCTAACAATTGTAATAATTTAATAGAACTTGTAAGGGCTGAATGTGAAAAGTATATCGATGTACGAATAAATCATGAAGTCAAATTATTTAATTCGGTAAAATCTACGAAAAGGCAAATATTAAATAAATTAATATTATTTAGAGGATAATAAATATATTTAAATTATTTTATAGTTTTAGTTAATATGACACTAAAATATACTATTTTCTGAATAATTACAAACTTAAAATTGAATATTTGTCATAAGATGCAATATAATGTTTAATATGTAATAAAAATATTACTTAATCCGGATCTGCTTAAAGATGCGCGCGATCAGATTGCCTTCCACACTCCACTTCCCCGGATTTTCCATTCACTGGTACCCGTGCATTGGAATTAGATACGGCCAGTCTAGGTGGTCTGTGTAAGAGAACTTTTAAATGATCCAGGCAGATGGATATGCCTATCCATGATGCAACACTTCAAAAATCGTGGTGTGGGAATAAATCCCCATAGAAAAAATCCTCTAACAATTTTTTTATGTAACGACCTACGTACGTACTTTCTTCGGAAATACAACACAATAATCATGGCTGTAACATCCCATCCGACAGCGTCACATTCTAAGGAGCGCGGCGTATGCGGAAAGGAAAGGTGTATGTTTGCGAATGGGGCTGTCAAGAAGGCCATACGAGCCCCAGGGGAGCGCCCGAGGTCTTGCTCGGGGCTCACCGCCGTGGGGGACTAAAAACCCGTCTGCATTTCTTACCGGCCCGCGCTAGTCGCACCTGATGCCGGCCGTTTGTATAAATAATTTCAAAACTTTAACACTTTGGTTCCGCGTCGCCTTCGCCGGCTCATTATTTCTTTACTTCTTCGGTCCGTGCGGATCCTGGAGGATTCCCACCGCGTTGGATGGGTAAGGGATGGCGCCGAGCCGGACGCGTACAGCTGTGGATAGTAAAAAGCGTCCAATCTATGAACCATAACTTATACAGTGTAATTCTAAAGTATGTAGCCAAACCATATGGTAGTTAGAGGTTAAAATAGATTGTTTGAACCTAAATTACATAGAAAAAAATTGCATCCTTAACGAGTTACTGCCCACTAATGTTGAAATAGAAAAAGTAAAAGTGCAAAATTCTCTTGAACAGCTTTCACTCTGTATTTTTTATGCTCCATATTTTAGTGGCTTGTGCAATATCAGTGAATAGATTATTTGAAGGAAGATTTTTGTCTCTTGAAATTTTTTTTATACGATTAGTATTAAACGAGAAAATTGGAGAGGATTCATGACACTGTGTTTAATATTGTTAAGTATTTTGAAAGTAAGATATTTGAAACAAGCTTGTTAAAACTATTGAAATGCCATACTGATAGTACTGTCAATAAATTAATGAGTATATAGAGTATACTTATTTGCGGTTAGACAGTACATGAAAAAATTTTCAAATCGTCGTGTGCTACACAAACTTTTACGAATATCAAAAGTCGATTCCGGAAAAATAAATAAATGTCTCAATACTCTACCCTTTGATTTTACGCTAGTGGTTGCACCAAAATTTTCCCGGACGATTGATGGATGTGGTCAAAATTCACAAATTACTTGGCCACCGTATTCTACTGACGTTAATCCTTGAAATTTTTATTTTGAAAGTCACCTTAATGGCCTAGTTTACTGTACTCTAGTAAACAACTTAGAAAACCTTGAAGTTCGTATACACAATTCGGGGGTAAAATCTGTTGCACTGGTTACACTGGCCGGCGCCTTAAGATGCGATGTACGGTACGAGATGAGGTTCCTACTTTCTGTGCGAGTCGTCGAGTACTAATTGTGGGGTCTTCGTCAAGATTTTTCAACATTTCAACTTCAACATTAAGGTTCACTTGCTGACCACGTACGTCCTTCTCCTCGAGGAATAACACTTCCCGTATCTCGCAGCCGCTGAACGCACTGTAGGATTGTATTTGAAAATGGGGGTGACGCTGTGGCCATCGTTCCCGGTGCAACCTAGTTGCCGGGAGCGCATTTTCTAAGGCTGCACCATACACTAACACCATATCGACACATTCGGAAATAGTAACTGCATTGTTTTCTCGGTTCATTGTAAAACTAGTTTGTGCACAAATTAAAAAATTAAGGAAAGTATAAGAAATAAGAATCTTGTTTTTAATGTAATCGGCACGCTATTCTTCTTTTTTACTTCTTTATAAAAATTACACTGTCACTATCGTGGAATTACAAAATAAAAACTTTTGTCTGGAATCTTTCACATTTTTACACTGATAGGTCGATGGACGATGCTTAATATTTAATAATTAAGTAAATAATGAATTCAATACAAATACAAAATCAGTTTACTTTACAATTTTTTTACAATATAACCTAACCTTTTTTTAGTATTACTAGTGTTAGATTATACCGACTTAAATTATAAGGTTGCATCTCGGGTCGCATAAAAACATTTCCAAAGTTTTTAATAAATAACAAAGGATCGACCTTCATTTTCGTTGAATAGATGAACTTTAATTTACAAAAAAGAACGAGAAGATAGAATTTTTTCGTATAAGAGTTTTCTAACACAAATATTATAATGAAGCTGTAGTTTAATTTTTATAGATTATACACGCCACACCCTGTATAAGTTATTAATAGTTTTTTTAAATTTTAAATGTATGTATCTTCTACCTACAAAAATTTTTGATGAAGTTATCAATAGGTATATACACATTAATAGTACCATATTTGCTCATTTTTTTACATTAAAATAATGAATATAATGCAATTTTCTTGTTTAATATTAATCAGAAAGTGTTTTTCTTTTCATCTTGTACTGAAATTATAAACATTTTTTAAATGATTTTTAAATTAAAACTACTGTTTGTTTAAATGAGAAAATATTAAATTATTTTGGATACAGGCTTTAGGTCAGTGTCGATAATGTGTCACATCAATTGATTGTACACAATTATGTTCTGATTATTGTCAGTAAAGTTTTATTATATCCATTTGTCTTTTTTTTTTAATAAATAGAGGAAAAAGTAATTTATTGTAAACCTTAATACTTTTCACTTAAGTCACTTTGTAAATATTTGACATTTTCGAAAATGGCATTTTAATTCTGTTGGTAATCATGGACAAATTCTGAAGAAACATATTCAATAGGTAATGTTACTGTAATCACAATACTGTAGGTGTTATAGGTGTTAGATAAGTACATCTAAGCGACAGGTTTAAAAAAATTCAATTTCTAGAAATTTAGAGGATTATAGTAATTAAACATGATAAATTGAGTTGACTCACACATTCTATGTGTCCTTAGTTGATTGATGTCATTTTAGTATACTTACAAAGTTAACCCCAAATCGTTTTCTAATAATAAAGTGAATCATTTCGGTACCTGCCCACATTTTAAGGCAATTATAAATTTAATCCAATTTATATGGGAGGTTCTAGCTCCGAAACTGAAACATAACTCATAAGTTCAAAACTCTTGCTGATGCAGTCTATAAAATCAGTACAGAAATCAGAACCTTGTTACCACAAGAAATCAATACAATAACATTTTTTGTAATTCCATTATTATTTTGTTCAAATAATTCATTCAAAAGTTCCTGTAACTTATGTAAAATTAAAGCTAATATTAGGCAACATTAATTTTCTGGCTTATTTTTAAATTAGATGCCAGAAAATGAGAAAATTGCAATATCAAAACTGTAAATAATCCTTTAAAGGTAAAATGGGCAGGACCCATACAATTGCCACTGTCCTTCGTATAGGACACTGTAATTCCTACTGTAATTCACAAACTGCAATTTTGTTTAAAATGTTTGGATGAGACAAAATTTTTAGGGAATATTTTATATTTAAAGTGGTCTGTACTACACTGAATGCTAGCAGGAATTGTTTGTGATAGTTTTTAATATAGTATATTACGTAATAAGTGTTGTAAAAAGCATTTTACGCACGAATGGAAAAGTTACGCACGACACCGCCTAGCGGCGAGTGCGTAATTCTATGAGTGCGTAATTGCATTACACCACGTATTACATACTATACTTTACCTACGACCACTACTTTAAATACTTTAAACACACCGTCTGCGATCAATGCAAAATTCCTATTACGTCGTACGGTAAAAAAATCGCACAGCTTGGTAAAAAAATCGTAGTTTTCCTAGCAACCGCCTAGCAACGGTCAATACAAACAGTATTATATTGACCGTTGCTAGGCGGTTGCTAGGAAAACTGTGCGATTTTTTTACCGTACGTAATAGGAATCTTACATTGATCGCAGACGGTGTGTTTTTAAGTATTTACAATAGTGGTCGTAGGTAAAAACTTTTATTGAAGAAAATTATGTGAATCAATTAATTAATTTATAATATAATTTACTTTTGATAGTTCATTTCTTGAATGAATCGGTTATCGTAATTTTGTGCTTTTGTTAAAATTTTTTTTGGTAACATTAAGTGTTTTTTTCTACTGCATGTTTATTAAGTGTTGTGGATAAAAGTAGTAGTAGTAGGTATATTTGTGGTCTTTTAATCTGTTTTCTACATTTTAAGTAGTCATACCAATGCACAGGATGATTTTCCAACTGATTAGATAATTTTAACCGTATTCTACTCATTGAAGTAGACAACCTTTTCATATAACTTCTTTGTAAATTCCCAAAAATAATTGAGAAAAGAAAGATAAAATTTAAAAATAATTACAATAATTCGTATTTTCGTTTTTATGAGAATAATGAATTTAGTAGATATGCTACCTATTTACGGGGAGTATAGCCAAAACGCTGCTGTTGCTTCTCGCTTATACGAAGAACGCTTTCCCCATCGAGTTCACCCAAATATTAGAAATTTTATGTTCAAAGTGTTAGTGAAGCTGATGATTTATGTGAGCATCGTGGAGAGCATACAGGAAGACCAAGTACAAATGTCGTGAATGATGAGGAAATTTTAAATCTCGTCGAGGAACATCCCATAATAAGTACTCGGAAATGTCAGAAGAACGTAACCCATATGAAAAGACATTGCATATATAAAATCAGTTGTATTAGTTTCACGTAAAATGTATCCAAACCTTACAACTTGAAGACCACCCCCGTAGGTTTCAGCTCTGTTAATGGCTCTTGTAGCATTAGACAGCACGAAGAAAATTGTGTCTACGGACGAGGCAACGTTTATCCAAAATGGAAATGTCCATGTTTGGGCTGAGGAAAATTCTTATGGAACGGGAATTATGGATGGGATGGTTATTGAACACACCGGTGCATTTAACACATGCTTTATTGTTTTGGTCATTTTTACAAATCTATCTCCCTACGCTATTAGACGAGGTACCGCTTCATATCCAGCAGGACATGTGGCTTTAAGATGAGGCACTTGCTCATTTTAGCTGGGAAGTGCGTGAGTTTTTGGACAACAGTTTTTGCGGATAAGTTCCATGGCCATCGAAGTCACCTGACTGTAAGCCTTGTGATTTTTTGAAAATGAGGAGTTTAGTATTTCAAACGCAACTAAATACACGAGAGGAATTGATTGGCTGGATAAAACAGGCTGCGGAAATAATACAGGGATAAACCGCTTCCATTGTTGGACGGCGTTAAAGAGCAGTGGTTAGCTGAAGCTATCACAGTTAAAATATATAGCCAACTTAAAAATCATCCTGTATTGACTATTGCATCTAATTGATTTAATATAATTAAATACACGAACAGAAAAAGTCGGGTTTTGATTACAGTTTCCGTACTACTTCTCCCATTTATAGAAGAAATTTGATCATGGTATAATATGTACATCTCAAAATAGATACGTTGTCAAAAACTAGACAGTTAATTGATCCGGACGAGTATGAGGAAGCGAACGCCGTCACAGATATTTAACTAATAACAGCGGGCCTCGCCAGGATAAATTAAATAACAATGCCTTAATATTCAATGTCATTGAATATTTATGAGCCGGGCTGAATATTACAAGGGAATCCACAGTTGTCGCGCCTCCTCGCGCAATCTGCTGGTCATGTGACGGTGGTCCCATGCAAATTTTGCTAATTTAGGAAATCTGTCGGGGCAGACATGGGCCGGTTGCCCGTCAGGGCAAAGTTAACCCTACTACCTTCAGAAAGGGCGAACTGATATTAAGAAGTTACGTTTGTGTAGAGGACATTGCAAGGAACTCCAGTATAAATATTACACTCTTCCCGTCTTTAGGGTGTTTAACGGCTTGTCCAGTGTGGCATTAAAAGTGGAAGAGATATCAAAATATAATATTTGTTAGTTTTTTTTTGTTTAGATTGAACAATCCGAATATCATTCAAATTTGAAATGGCGTTTTAAACAGTGCAAATTATCGATAAAGAGGATAAAGGTTTTTTTACATTCGGTAAAAACCGTATCATTTATTTCCCACATGTTATGTTAAAATTTCGTATACCTATCAAAACCTACCTTTCAAAATATTGCAAAAAAACAAATTACGATCCTGGAATGTACGCCAATTTTGATATGCATGTCAGAAACAGAAACACATAATTGAATATCACATTGGTGCAGTCAACTGATTTTGTATTTGTATTGAATTCATTATTCACTTAATTATTAAATATTAAGCATCGTCCATCGACCCATGAGTGTTAAAAAGTGAAAGATTCCAGACAAAAGTTTTTATTTTGTAATTCCACGATCATGACAGTGTAATTTTTATAAAGAAATAAAAAATAAGAATAGCGTGCCGATTACATTAAAAACGAGATTCTTATTTCTTACTTTGCTCAATTTTTTAGTTTGTGCACAAACTAGTTTTACAATGAACCGAGAAAACAATGCATTTACTATTTCTGAACGTGTCGATATGGTGTTAGTGTATGGTGCAGCCGGAGAAAATGCGCTCGCGGCGACTAGGTTGTACCGGGAACCATGGCCACAACGTCACCTCCCCATGTGCAAATACAATTCTACAGTGCGTTCACCTGCTGCGAGATACGGGAAGTGTTATTCCTCGAGGAGAAGGACGTGGTCAGCAAGTGGACCTTAATGTTGAAGATGCAGTGTTGGAAAATCTTGACGAAGACCCCACAATTAGTACTCGACGACTCGGACAGCAAGTAGGAATCTCATCTCGTACCGTACATCGCATCTTAAGGTGCCAGCTGTTACACCTCTATCATCTGCAACCAGTTCACCCCCATTTTACCCCCGGATTGTGATCATCGAATGCGTTTTTGCAGATGGTTTTTACGGCAATATTCCAATCAGATAGACTTTCCTGCTTATGTTTGTGTAACAGATGAGGCGTCATTTACCCGTGATGAAGTGAATTTCCATAATATGTACATATGGACACGTATTTTCAACATTGGTTCTCGGTAAATGTTGTCTTTAAAGGACGACTAAATGGACCAATATATGCTGACTTTTTGGATAACCGGTTGCCTGAATTATTGGATGATGTGGCATTACAAGTTTGGGTACGCATGTTTTATCTTCAAGATGGGGCTCCTCCACATAATACTCAAGAAGTAACGACACTTTTGAATGAAATGTTTCCTCAGCGATGGATTGGACGCTTTGGCCCTGTGCCGTGGTCACCTCGGTCACCCGATCTAACTCCAATGGACTTTTATCTTTGGAGTCACTTGAAGTCATTGGTTTACAATACTCCAATTGCTACGGTGGAAGAATTGCGAAACCGTATACCTATTTGAAGCTGCTGACACAATTAGGGGATTACTTGGAATTTGGGAAAATATTCACCAAAATTGAATGCGTAGGTGCCATGCCTGTATCGGCACTAATGGGGATCAGAAAGAAAAGAAATGGTAAGTTTTATTTCATTTTGTTCAATATTTTAATGGAGTTTGTTTAGTGCACGCAGTTGGCAACTACAGATGCTTAAGGATGTGGTTTTGTTTGCGTACTCTTGCAGTAACAACAATGCATTTAAGATAGTAATTACTATTAATTATTATAATAAGAAAATATCAGTTTTTTTTTAAATATCTATTTTTCTTAGTTTGTACTTTTGCATTGAAAAATTCCCCAAAAATTGAGAAGTATCTTTCTATTTTTCAACGAGGATTGTTTGCACGACTGGTCTACAGCTCGTACAGCATACGGACAGGACCGCTCCAGAGAAAATATTTTGATTCATAATAATTGAACTTTAATTTACGAGAAAAAAACGCAAAAATAGAACTCTTTCGTACAAGACGTTTCTATTACAAATATCGTTAGGAACTGTAGTTTAATTTTTATAGATTATACACGCCATACCCTGTATAATAAAATATTTGTTATTTTTTTTTTGTTTAGATGGAACAATCTGAATATCATTCGATAAAGACGTGTTAATTTTTCCCACATATGTTAAAATTTCGTTTATATAAAGAATTAATTATTTTCAAAATATTGTAAAAAACAAAATACGGTCCTGGAATGTACGACTCTTTTGATACGCATATCAGAAACACTTAATTGAATATCACATTTCGTGAGTTTGTGGTTTGTTGAAATTTGCTTTAATATTTCACATTCTAAAAATATAAGAGTATATAAATTAAAAGTATAGAATAGAGCGTATTGGAGCCTACTGAAAACGTTGGCGAAATCAGTTTTTCTCTGTTCTATAATCTGCAGAAAATTTTAAAATTGTCTAGAAAGCAGAGCTTCTTCGCAATAGTTACAAAGATGTTTTAAAAGTAAATAATATATATCTTGGAAATATACAGTTAAAATTTGATATTTAATTTTTAATAGATTGAAATAAGTAAGATACTTCTTTTAAATGAAAATTGAAACTTGTTTCTTTTAATGTCTTGTAAAAATTAAATACAACTTTTCAATTTTCTAAGGATATTTGTTAAAGTAAGTAAGCATAAACACGTAGATAATAAGCTTTTTAAATGATTGGTAAATTGTAACAATTTTTATGAAACTTTCAGGTGAATCATTTTTTTTATTATTTACTGAAACTGACATGCATCCACATAATCTTACGCATTACTTAACTTTGACATTTCCACTAATTCATTAATCCGATTGTTATTTATTTTGTTTGTTGCAAGCAGAAACTGATCTATTTAAGTCGCTTTATAGATAAAGATTTATAGATAATCCTTTAATGTTACTCTTAGCATCGTAATTTCAAGAAAAAAATACCGATAACACCAGATCTATGTTTTGTTATACTTATAGTAAATGTTAGGAATGTGAAAATATATCTAATTAGATTTTAGATACTGAAACTGCTGTTTAAGATGAGATTCGGGTGACAAATAAAATTTAATTATGAACCAATTTCAATTTGTTGTAAGCTGGGTATTATATTAATCCTTAAAGCAGGGATAAATGATAAAAATTTGCTTTCTTAAAAAAATGTTTAATAAATAATTTATTCACTGTAATTTTTACAACTAAAACAATTTTATTTTTACTCTTTTTTTAGTTTAATAACATAAGTTTCCAATACGTAGCGTTTAAAATAAACTCATTGTGACCCCTGAACATAACAGAACTAAATAAGAAAGAACTTGAATTGCACTTGGTCCTCCGGACACCACTGTGTTGTGAATTACGATACTCTCATAAGGATTTAAAAACAAAGTACCATTCTCAATAAAGTCCCTGAAAAAAAAATAAATAAACATAATTATATTACTACTTCTTCAAAAAATTCATTGTAATATACATACCCGGAACTATAAGAGCTATCAATAGTTGTAATCGCCACCACATAATCCCCCTCCCAGTGATTAAACTCGACAGCTTCTTCATCCTCTCCAACATTAAACACCAAACTGACGTGGAAAGCTTTGTTCTGCCTGATAATCTGAATAACATTGTCGGATAGGGACACCATAGTCACCTCATCAAGATCCTCCATTCTGCTCAGAGTACTCCTAAACTGTAGTAGTTCCTTGTAAACATTATAATGGCTCGACAACGCCCTCACGTCCTGATCGGCCAAATTCACGTCTAGATACTTCTCTGACACCGGTAACCAAGGCGTAGCCCCGTCGTTGAATCCTGCATTGGTAGTATTGTCCCAGTGGAAAGGAGTACGTGCGAAGTCTCTGCTGGTTTCATTGAACGTGGAACAGTCGTTGATGGCCCGAGGATCGTGGCCTTGTTCACAAGTGACCTCTCCGTTCTCCATGCCTATTTCCTCTCCGTTGTAAGTCACCATAACCCCAGGAAGGAAGGCAGTTAGCATGTTGAATGCGTCGATGTATTCTGTTCCGAATCTGGTGGCAACTCTGTTAACGTCATGGTTCCCAAGCTAAAAGTACTACAGTGAGAAAATGCTTCGTAGATGAATCTTTATAAACTTACCACCCAATTGCTTGTGTAGATGCTTGGTAAGTTATCTAACCACTCTGATATGCAAGCTGTAAGGTCTTCGACATTAAAACCCTTTGCTATCTTTGTGATAAAGTTGAAGTTGAATGCGAAATGGGCACCCTTTCTTGTACCATTACTAAGACCATAGTACAGCAACGTGTTTTCTATGCTGGTGTAAGTCTCTGTCATCATCACCCTACAAATTTACGTATGATAGATGAGGACTGACTCGATTATATTATTTAAATTATACACACTTTGTGTCAGATTGGTTCGTCTCTGTAAATGAATCCAAGAGTTCCCTCCACTGGTATATCATATCGTATGTTTGTGGTTGATCCGCGGTATAAATGTGATCAAGGTAGTCGTGTTCATCTTCTCCTACATCAGGAATGTTTGACAAAGGCTCATCTCTAAACTCCGGATCCTCGAATAAGTAACCAACAGCGTCACAACGGAATCCATCTATGCCGAATTCCAACCAATAAGTGAGCACGAGCTGTCAAGTTTATTTAGTTGTTTATAATATTTAACATCAATACGAGTAGTTACCTCAATGGCAGTCACAACATCGGGGTTGTTGAAGTTCAGGTCAGGCTGAGCAGCTGCAAACTGATGTAAATAACACTGGTCCCTCTCCTCATTGTACTCCCAAGCCGAACCTCCAAAGTGACTTAGCTAGAATACAAGAATTAAATCAGATTTATTTCAGGGAAAGCATGTTAAAATCTTTTTTTTACCCAGTTATTTGGTGGAGTGACTATACCATCCTCGTCTTTCTCGCAGTCCCTCCAAACGTAATAATCGCCAAATTCCCCAGTAGCATTATTCACGGATTCTTGGAACCACTCGTGTTGGTCACTGGTGTGGTTAGGAACGAAATCCAAGACGATTTTGATATCCAATTCATGGGCCTTATCTACCAACTCTCTAAGATCATCTAGAGTTCCATAGTCTGGATCTATGCTGTAGTAGTCGCTGATGTCGTAGCCTTGGTCGACTTGGGGGGACGTGAAAATTGGGGATAGCCACACAGCAGTCACCTTCATGTCGTACAGATGAGGAAGTTTATCGATAATTCCTAAGAAAAAAAATTGTTGAAAGTTACTGATTGATCTTGTTTTATGTTTATTCTAGTTTACCTCTTATATCGCCTATCCCATCGTTGTCGCTGTCTTTGAAGGATCTGGGATAAATTTGATAGAACACTGCAGTCTGCCACCAATCTGGTTCGGCGTCATTTCTCGCTAGAAGGTACTCGTTTTTCGGTTTTTCGATTTCTAAACCACTAACTACAGCAATCGCGGAAAAAACAAATACGAATACGATCTTCATGTCGTTTTGTACGTAGCGTTTCTGCTGCCGTTCTGATTGGTCTCATATTTATATACAAACTTTTAGATTAAAATCAGTCATACGTATCGCCATTTGTTATCAGTGGCTTATTGATTTTAGCCCGAGATTTGTATGTCATAAATATTTTGCTAGGGAATAAGATTCACGGAAAGAAATGTTTTTATTTAGTTGCAAAGCCGATAACGGCATGTAGAGAAAATCTAACTTTACGTATAGATAAAATAAAAGCATAAGCAGAAAGTAGGTACACAAAGTAGTTTGATGATGTCCAAAAAAAGCAGTATTTTTTGTTAACAGTTTCCCTAACGGACGGAGCGCGGGAAAACTCACGGAAGTCATGCTGTGACGTCATACCACTTGTTAGCGGCCAGCCCACATACTTAGCTGAGTCTCATACAAAAACAAACAAATTTACACCAATAAACCTAATTCTAAAAGTAGCGTCATTATAAAATTTTTCACTATACATTTAGAGGGTTAAGTTATGACGGTGTAAATGTATGTAAAAACAAGTTATAAGTTAAATATTACTGAATTGATCCCTATTTGTGATAATTTTGGGCAAGACAAAACCTGCACGGCTTTGGCAATCGAATTGAGAAATACTCTGTATATGTTAGTGCTAATGGGAATTCTTTTTGATAGACCTAACCCCAACAATCGGGTCTCAGTTGCTGACAACAGTTTTAGATTTTAAATGTGAAGTAGTTTTCTCAAATCCAAAAGGGTTAAGAAAGCACCTGTCAAATGTCACCGGCCCTTACACAGCGTACAATAGGCTGTATAGGACTCGTCGATGTAATTCGATGCTTTTACTAAACGTTGTTCCTTTTCTCCGCCAAACAAACTGCCCCCATAATAGACGTCTGCTTTTATATGCTAGAAGGTACCGTCATTTCCGTTAGAAGGAGTAGTCGTCATTGTATGACGGCTAAAAACTTCGAAGGACAATAAAATACCGCATGATTTCTGCGTCTGAATTTTTGAAATAAAGTGAGTTGTTCTTACTTTATTGTAAAGTTATTAAACTAATTTAAACAATTTTTTTTTAATCTTATCAAATGAAGTTAAACAATGTTCTTCGATACCACAAATCTAAGTATGGTTTAGTATTAAAAACTTTTATATAAGAGAAATATGTGTACTGGGTATATGGGTGTGGCTTGTATCTCTGGTGTCTGTCGATTTAGGACATATACAGGGTGATTCAAAAAACCGCTGACAGACTTCTAGGGTAAGTAATACATGAAAAATTAAGACGAAAAGTCTTAATAAACATAGGGTCGCAAATGCCTTCTTCACGAGATACAGGGCGTCAAAGTTTCCGTAAAATTAAAGCGTAAAATGACAAAAAGAAGCTTATAATCTAGTTTACTTAACTCACTTGTACACATTGACATTAGTGACAGGCGATGTTTAATTTTATTTTGAATAGCACAAGTCTACTATGCGAAACTAAAATGAATGAAAATAAAATTGGATTTACAAATTTTCTACAAAGGTGTTTCTCTTAAAAATGGTTGCTTTAATCCAAATTTTGCAAGAGACCAATTCGATAGACAATTGAACACTTTACACGAAAATAGTGCCCTTTTGACAAAATTAGCAGTGGCGCAGAAAATATTTTTAAAAAAGGGTCACGTTGACCCCGTCTCTACGACACTGCTGCTCATAAAATTTTGAGCAGTACATCAAACATTGGTCTTAAGGTGCTAACTACGCATAGCAAATTTGAAATAGAAATGTTCAGGCATTTTGGAATTATTGCAGACAATGTTTAATTTTACAGAAACTTTGACGCCCTGTATCTTGCTAAGGAGACATTTGCGACCCTATGTTTATTAAAACTTTTCGTCTTAATTTTTTATGTATTTCTACCCTAGAAGTCTGTCAGCGGTTTTTTGAATCACCCTGTATAAGTTGTGGGTTTATGGATTTACGTTTAAGATTAAGGGATATGATATATGGTGAGAGAGTTAATGGGTTTTTGTTTTATGGTTTAAGGAAATATGTGCAAAAGTATAGAGCCATTTGTGAAAGCTCTACTCTAAAAGTTTATCCAATATGGGTTCATGGATTTAGGGTTTATGGATTAATGGGTTTTTCTTTATAGGTTAAGGACAAATGGGCAAAGATTTGGGGTTCACGGGTTAAAAGGCTATGGGTTAAGGGTTATGGCCCAGGGTTTATGAATCGTCGGGTTTTGAGTTAACGTCTCTTAATTTTAGAGTTCGTGGGTTTAAAGGTTGCTGCAGAGATCTGCAAAGGTACAGTTTCTGAAATATATTTAGAAATAATACTTCACATACGGGCTATGTAGCGAATTTTGACGCGAAAAATGTCGACTTGCTTCGTTATGTGGCTTTAGTAAAATTAATAAAAAAAAACAATGTTACAATTATATTTATAATTGCACCAAACTGATAAATGTTCAGAATTCAGTAAATATAAGAATAATTTTGCAGATATTGTCCCTGCTTGTGAAGCTACCGTACAACATGACGGAAAGGCGTATTTGTTTATACCTCGCCTCATAAGATCATTAAGTGCGTTATATTTTGATTGGACAAAACTAGCGAATGCGCTGAGATCATACTTTTTGTTGTACTTAGTTGGTTAACCAATATTCACTTTAAATAAAAACATTGTTAACGTCATTGTGAAACAATGGCAAAAATCTCTGGATTATTAATTACATCAATCAATAATGATGAATAGGACATACAAACTGATAAACAACGGATTATATGACAATTTATTGAAGTCGATTTTGAAATAGAATAGGGGAATCTTAGCCTCATTTAATAGTCGAGGAAATAAAGCAATGAACCTCCGAAATTTTTCGATCAAGTCGTAGCAAGACGGGTTTTTTTGCATTCGGTTTCTAAAATTATGTGAAAAAAATGTATCAACTTTGTATTATGTTTTTCGGCCAAATTGCATTTGTGTAGTGCAAAATTCATCTAGAAAAATGCATTTTTAAAGTCACTTAGAAAAAATTTATAACTCGGTTAATAATGCCTGGAATGGACTCAAATCAGGGTCCTGGGGGTTTTCGAGATCGCTGATCCCGAATTCAAATTGGTCCATCGCCTCTTTTTGTGCTTTTTTCCTCGACTATACCTAAGCAGAGAGCCGTCATTTACACTAAATGTACTGGGACATCCGGGCTAATTTTTCGAAAAATACCTTTGGTATTCCGAGTACTTACCAGGTCTAAGATTACAATACTTTTCTTCATTGGCAACCTACTTTAAAACGTGTTTGAAGTTATTTATGAAAGCGAGAAATTCAATAAAATCGTACGGGTGGTGTTGGTGGGGGAAGCAGAAAGCGCGGCCGCTTCGGGCTGCTCGAAATTGAATCGGCTATAACTACGTAACTAATTGATTAATCGATCTGTTTTTTTTTTAAAGAAGCATCTTTCCAAGAACTTTTAAAACCTGCTTTAAAAAATTTGATTTGATTGATTATTTACAAAGTTATTCAATTGTTTATAAGTACAAAAATTCGACCAATGTTTAAACAAGCGCCAGAGCTCTCCTAATTGACGGATTCGAATTTTTCAAATAAAGTTTGAAAGCTTGAGAGCCCTTCTATATGTGATTAAATTTTCAAGTATCTAAGGGCCTTGGTTTTTGCTATGCAAAAATTAGAAAATTTGCAATTTTTTTCAAAATCTGGATTGCAAAATTATTATGCAAAATCTATCGAACCGATTTTGATGAAATTTGGTGTGATAATTGTACATAACATGAAGTTTTTTTGAGCCAAGTATAAAGGTCCTATACCCAATTTAGATACCCCAAAAAATTCCCTAAAAAGTATTGTTTTTTAACCCCATTTTTGCGATTTTTTCGATTTTTGCCATAATAAACATGATTCATTGGATTTGTAACTAGACATGTTTTGTAAAAAATTTAATTGCAAACATTTTTTTCCTTTTCCATTTTCGCCTAAAATCAACTCTTGAAAAGATACATAATTAAATAGGAAGAATGAAGAATATGACATTTTTCGAATTTTTTTAACATATTGTGCTGCCAAAAGTTAAGCCCACGTTTTTTTTTATGCGCATAGAAAAATTCTCATTTCTAGTGATATTTGAAAGCCAAAAAGCCAAAAATCTCCGTGGATATACGATTCACACAAATATGGCTTTTTGAAACAGATACCTTCTGGACTATATTTAGTTGTTGACACTTTGACATTTAATTTGTTGTAGGTTATACTAGCGTGCATCTCGACGTGACGATTTAATAAGTTTGGCCGTAGGTAATGTGGAAGATAATAATAATATGCTAATAATAAAGAGCCCTAATACAAAAACGAATACAAACAGAACATTTGTCGTTGACAAATTTAATTTAGAATTACATAGAGAATATTTAGTTCTACTTCCAGGAAACATCACACATCCAGATTATTAATATTATTTATAAACAATAAATGTACAACTCAACCTATTGCAGTCCATTCAATAGGAAATAATCCTTGCGCAATAATTACAGATCTAAAATTACCCAATAGAATTGACCGGTTATTGTTACCATAAGAATAAAGAAATATTTAAATTGTTTTTTCAATTAAAATAAGTCATTGTATGATTATGTTCCTAATCACAAAACCTTTTTGCAAATATTACTTGGAATCTACCTGAAAACCTTACCGTAATCATGATCCTCTTATGAAAGATTCAGGGAATTAGGGTTAATAAGAAAACATTTAAGGAATAATATTAATTCTTCTTAATAACCCGTAATTGACCAGGTAACCATTAATCCCCTTTGGGACACATAAATTCTGACGAAGACAGATACTTATTATATTAATTGTGTCCTGCAATCAGTGCACATCTCTCTTCTTACTAAATAATCGATCAAATTGTATTAACCATGTATCCTGTGGTAAAAGAAGAAACATTTCAAAGGACTTCCACGCCGTTGCCGCAAAGCCAAAATCAAGGCAGTTCTCTGAACAATTCATACATCTCCTGCATGGAGAACCTGCAGATGTATCCAAAGAGGTTCGTAGTTCACGGAACGAAAAACGTTCTGCCTGGAATTCTGTGCGGAATGCTGGTTATGAAGAGTATAGTCGATGAAACGAGCAAAGAAACCCAAGAGAAAATGAAACAAAAGTGTACTTTAGAATTTTACAAAGTGAGGTCGTCAAGGAGGGTCCATGATTGTATAAATGGTTTCCACAATTGCAGGTGTAAGTTAAGTTAAGGACTATTATTTTTAATTTTCTCAATTGTATATATTGATTGATATTTGTATATTTTTGTAGAAAAAAAATCTAAGAAAACTATATAATATGTGTGTACATGTTGCTGATAAATATATGATTTTTTGCAAGAGATCTTTTTTTAATCTGTTTATATAGATTTACTTAAAGAACTGTTCAATCTTCAGTCTGTAAAGAAGTTACCTCGGAACCGTTACCTGGGAACCGTCACTTGGGAACCGTTACTTTTGATGTTTTGATGCTAATATTTTTAAGTCTCTAAGTGATTTAAAGATTACCATTGAAATCCAAGTGGATGGTTCCGTCCCTAGAGGTTTTTTCGTTTTATAAAAAAAATATGTTCCTCCAAAATTAATTCAAAATCTGTATCAATTTAATAATATTGCAACTAACTGTATCTATATATTTCATAAGTAATATTCCGAATTTCAATATTGTTAAAAATCATCTACAATTTGTTTTTCTCGTTAACATTTTTTTGGTGGACTTCTAGGTGTTTTTCTTCTGTTATACTTATTTTCAACATGATTTACTGTTGAAACATTTACATGTAAAACCTCTGCAACTCTGAAATAAAGAATATCAACTAAACATTCGCAATCTTATCAGACATAACCTAACACTTTTAACATTTTAAATATTGTTAATAATACAGTTCATAATTGGTGTAACAACTACAACTTACGTCTCTTACAGCGATAAGTGCAAGAAGTGGCTCCCCATTTTGGTACTCCTGTTCAAAATAGTCTATTGAGAACTCCGCCATTTCTTGAGCAGGCTCAATAAAAGTTTTGGTATGATAATACTTTACATCAAATGCCTGTCCATCGTGATACGGAACAGGAATTTAGGGTTATTCTATCAGCTGCACTTAATTACTAAATGTAATGTAAATAGACTCAAAGTATCTGAAAAGTGAGGTTAGAAACGCTCGACCTTGAAAGTTACGGCTTGGCATGCAGTCGCATCGCCTCGCACTTCCTTATTTGCCCGAAAAATAGGAAACGCTCGAAATTCGAGGAGTGCAAACAAGACACGGCGGCGGCTTCCGTGTGCATCGATTGCCCCTGAAAGGAATAAATAGTGGCGGTCCCACCGTCCCATCGCAATATGCCGGTTGCGCCAGTGCGGCCCATTCAATTATCGCGCTGTCGTCGCCGATCGCGCCGAATTTGTTGCCGATATGCTTTATTGTTTGCCTCCCGCCGTATGCAAATTTGCCCCCGAGATGTCGGGCGAAAAATGCACACCGTGAATTATGGCGAACGGATCAAGTGAGCTGGAGCTTTTTGTTTAAGCCCGCAAGTATTCCTGGTTGCCTATTTTCTATTAAAAACGGTATAAAACGGACTTATTTTTATTTAAGTAGAAACAAAATATAGTACTAATATATGATTAAAATAGTAGTCCAATTTAGGTATATTGAAATAGTAGTCTAATTTATACTACAGAGTATTTTGTGTATCTACACGAATATTTTGGTACTTTGCTGGAAAAAATGAGTTTCTGTTTCTAATCTTTAGATAAATATTATCTTATATCCCCCCATCTTGTTGAGACTGGAATAATTAGTGGCAGATCTCTTCATTTTGTTGCTTCATACAATCATTCAACCAACTAATTTAAACTATAATATTATATAAAAATACATTGAAATAGTAAGTAACTTTTAATAAACAAATATTGTTGATATGATAAAAACTGTGTCTACAGAATGACAATAATTTATAGGTAACTAAAACTATTTGATTTTGAACAAGAGTATCCAGTAAAAGAAAACCAAACTTCATACGAGTTTCACCTAAACATAACAAATATTTATTTTCATTGGTTTCTCTATGATGTAATTCTATATACATGAAAATATTTTATTTGCCTATTACAATCAGGCTTAAGCGATGGATAGATAACAATAATTATCCATTAATTCTGTCCCAAGTCGGCTATAAACAGCAAACAACGATTTCGCTAATTAGACAGATAACGCTTATCTACAAGAGCAAAACAAAAAGGTATCATTGTACGGAGTGAAAAAAAAAACATCGCGTAAATCTCTAACCCCCATTGATGTAAATAAATTGTATCAATCACATCAAGATTTTCGATATATTAACGTACACAATATTTTTTTAATATTATGCTAGAACATCCCGTTTCTTCACAAGAATATCGGGAATAAATATCGCTCTTAAAAACAACGAAGGACAGACAAAACCACTGTTTTTAAAATTATAAATAATGTTCTAGACATTGCACAAAAGATTGCATGACAATTTTTAATGATTTAAGATCTGTAGTTATTTCTGATATCATAAACTGTTATCTATAAATTATCTCTAGAGCTCAAGTTGTAAATCCTGGAGCAAAATATCAGGTGGTTTAAATATGCGGAGATCATTATTATGAAAAGTTACATATTCATTATATTTGCGTTCATTTTAGCAGTTACATCGATTAGTGCCGTTAAAAACGGTGCAAAATGTATTTTAAGGGATGAAGATTCTCCAAATACTAACTGGTGGAAGACAGCTGCATTCTATCAAATCTATCCTAGGCCTTTCATGGACAGTGATGGAGATGGAATAGGAGATTTGCAAGGTATTTTTTTACAATCAACTGTAGTTATTATTACCAAGAACAATCACAAGGTGAAAACATTTGCAGTACTTCCTATGAACATGATTATTTTCAAGGTATTATCCAAAAACTACCCCACCTACAAGATGCAGGAGTTACAGTGACTTAACTGCCTCCAATACTTAAGTCCCCTCAAGTGTGTCAAGTGTGCGACATTAGAATTGAGTGTTTTTTTTGCAAATCATGTCAGAATTTCCTTGTTTCCTTGTTTCAGGAATAAATACTGTTTTTGAAAACAATGAAAGACAAATTCTAACTACCATTGCGTTTAAAATTATTATAACTAATGCCTACAAAAGGGATTTAATATTTTCTTAATAATTTAACACCTACAAACTACTTCTGATATCATTCAACTGTCTGCAAAGTATTTCTAGAGCTCTTGTCATAAATACTTGAACAAAATCAAGTGACTTAAGTAGGTGGTGATCATTACTATGAAAAGTTACATTTTCGTTACTATTGCTTTCATTTTAGTCGGTACAGTGACTAGTGCCGTTAAAAACGATGCGAAATGTATTTTAAAGGATCAAGATTCTCCAGATACTAACTGGTGGAAAACAGCTGTATTCTAGATTTACAAGGTGTTTTTAATAATCAGTTGTAGTGCCGAATACTTCCTAAGGACATAATTTTTTTTAAGGCATTATCCAAAAACTACCCCACCTTCAAGACGCAGGGGTTACAGCGACTTGGCTGTCTCCAATATTCAAGTCTCCCCAAGTGGATCAAGGATACGATATCAGCGATTACAGAGATATAGACCCAGATTATGGTACCCTGGATGACCTGAAGGAATTGTTAAAAATGGCGAAGGAGTTCGGTATCAGAATTATCTTGGATTTCGTACCTAATCACACGAGTGACCAGCACGGGTGGTTCCAAAAATCTGTCGCTAAAGAGGAGGGATACGAAGATTTTTATGTTTGGCACGATGGGAAGGTTGTTGATGGTACTAGGGTACCACCAAATAATTGGGTAAGTAAGAAGTGTTTAATAGTAACAGAAAACGACCAGTATATACAGCAAGTAAAGACACCGAAGTAAATCTATGGTTGCAGAGTGTCTTCTGACGAAGAAAGCATATGCTGAAGTCTAAAGGTGTCACGTGGCAACCAACAGGGAAATTATTCAATCATTGCTTCCTATTCCTTCTGCTAGCGTCTTCTTTTACATTCTCAAGTCTCGCTGAAACTATATGTAGCAATATTATATATGTATAAATTAGAAACAATCATAAAATTTCATTCCCACCAAAAATGTTTTAAACTTTTCATACTTTTAGGTATCCAAATTCAGAGAATCTGCTTGGACATTTAATAAAAAGAGACAGCAATATTACTACCACCAATACGCCATCCAACAACCTGATTTGAACTATTCCAATCCAAAAGTGGTGGAAGCCATGAAGGTATTTACATAATCAACATTCAGAACGTATTAACAAAGTAGTAAAACTCTACTTAGTGATCCTGAATATGTTTGTAGGACGTTATGAGGTACTGGCTAGACTTTGGGGTAGACGGCTTCAGAGTTGATGCTGTGCCTTATCTCTCAGAAGATCCAGAGTTCAAAGACGAACCTCTTATCGATGGATGTATCGTCACTTCTAGGAGGAACTGTTTGAACCACGTATATACCAAAGATCTTCCACCTACTTATGATATAATATACGAATTCAGAAAGGTTGTAGATGATTTCACTGAGACTAACAAAGTTGATACAAGGTACATATATATGATTACCACTTGTTATATGCTTCGTATTGGAGCAATCTATCCAGGTGAATGACTTTCATTTTTGTTCTGGGTCTTCTTAGACCCTGTTGACTGTCGTTGATTATTTTGATTACCGTATAAAGGCCTTCCCAGGAGGTCTGGAACTTAGATCATTTTCCTTCCATCCTTATTGGGCTGCATAGCCATACTAGATCCCTTGCCCGGAACCCACTTGTGTTGGCTCTGACAATGTACCGTGTTTTCCGCTTATTGCTTTCAAACTTTGTCGGAATTTCTCAGGGATAGAATCAGTTCTATTTGCTAACTCAAAAGTGTCTGCTCTCCTGGGTGGTGATGTCAAGGGTTAGACCCAATTCTCTACCAAGAAAAAAAGGTAAGTGTCGGTTCTAATTGGTTTGATCTTCGCTGACTATTTATAGGTGATCCTTCAGGGTCGGGTTAAATCTCATCACCATGCCGCCAGATTCTGGATACAGAGGTATTGTTCTGGTATTTTTGATAGACATCAACTGGCAAACTCTTTGGAATATACCCTTTGCTCTTGATCCGAATGTAGTTCTCTTGGAATAGAGCAATAGAACTTCTGCTGTCGCCACTGTCTCTTGATTTGGGATGGGATTCTGGAGACGGTGTCCTACTGTTTCTAATATTTATAAACTATATCACTTTGACTCTAAAGTATAAAGTTCTTCTCTATGCTATGCTGATATTAAGTTGTATCGATCTGTGACACATTTAAGTAACTATATTTTGCTTCATAAGATTCATTCATTCATACATTTTAAAACTCTTTACATGTTCGGAAGATAAAATAAAATAAAATAAACATCATATTTATTTCTAAACATGTAAAACATTTGAGAACTGATAGGATTTCTACAATTTAACTTTATATTTTTTAAGTTTAACTTATGACAATGTTTTTTGTAGAGTAATGATGACAGAAGCGTACACTGCAATCGAAAAACAAAAGCTATACTACGGCAGTGCTGATGGAACTGTAAAGGGAGCGCACTTTACATTTAATTTCCAATTCATATCTTCTTTATCTAAGGGTTTTACCGTAGACGATATAGTTAACGTTACCAGAAAGTGGCTCAATAATATCCCTGAGCAGTATACGAGCAACTGGGTGGTAAGTACGAAACATGTCGCGTAACCCTATGTAATAGATATACGAATCTTTGAAGAAAATTAGAAACGAACGTGGAATTATTATAGAAGATTCAAACATAATTATTGAATTTAAAATTTTTCAGCTAGGTAGCCACGACAATCACAGAGTGGCCACCAGGTTAGGAAGAGAAAACGTGGACGGCTTCAATATGCTGACTGCCATCCTCCCAGGAGTCATGGTGACATACAACGGAGAAGAAATTGGTATGGAAAATGGCGAAGTCACCTGTGAAGAAGGTCACGACCCCCGGGCCATTAAAGACTGTTCCACATTCGCTCGAAACAGCAGAGATTTCGAACGTACTCCTTTCCACTGGGATGGTACCATCCACGCTGGTTTTACAACGGGAACACCTTGGTTACCAGTGTCCGCTAAGGCCAAGGACACCAACCTGGCTGATCAGAATGTAAAGGGAGTTTCTAGTCACTACAATGTGTACAAGCAGTTGATGGAATTCAGGAAGAACTTCCAGAAATCTTTCACGTTGGATACGGTCTCTACTATAAAGTTAACTGATAATGTGGTGCAGGTCGAAAGATACGTGGATAAGGACGAATTCATTCTGGTATTCAATGTAGGAGATTTGGAGGAAACTGTTGATTTCCACAGAATTAAAGACAGTTACAAGGTTTTGGTTACTAGCGTCAACAGTTTGTATAAGCCTGGGTAAGTGAGAATTTTTAGTGAAAAAATTCTTTATTTTCTTGACCAAATTGCACTTTACGCCTTATTAAGTTCTGAATTCTTATGTTATGTTCCAAAATACATTTTGAAGACGTGTTGTTCCATTTTTTCTGTTTTGAATATTTTTATGAAACGATCTTTCTTTATAGGGGTTTAATCGATGAACTGACTCTAAAGGCTCATGAGAGTGTCATTTTACAAGGATTGTAATAATGAACGAAATGAGGAGCAATATTATGAAAAAAGAAGTCGGCGAAAGGAATTTGGATTTTCAACTATATGACATTGTTTTTTAAATAATAAAAAAAAGTTTGTGAAGTTTTAATACCACCACCATCAATATAACTCTCAACTCATTTTTTATCCATAATATTCTTCCATTACTTGCGAAAGACAGATTTATAAAAATAGTTCGAACATTTTCTTCCCTTCCTGCGTGCCCACAGCGTATTTCGTTGTCGAATTTTTCACTTTTTTGTAGCTAATATTCCATTTTAAGAAGTTGTAAAGGTAAAGACACAAGAAAAAGTACAAAACGACAGAAATAAAAAACTACTTCGCTGAATATGTGGACGGAAAGCCGACAGGTGGATTATTACTGATACCTCGTAGCGTTACTTGTACTACTACTTTGTCGTTCCTAGTTGATAACTGTTATTTTGTAACTGCTACTTTGGAATCTCTATATGTACCGGTTACTTTTCCACTGTTACTGTAACGATTTCTAGTAACGGTTACTTTGTGACAGTTACAAGTTTGTTATGGCACGGTTATAACAACGGTTACATTGCAACAGTTATTTATTTTTTATAAACAGCTTTATAACGGTTACCTACTTTAGTAACCGTTGCAACTTTGTAATCGTTACAAAGTAACCATTACTTCGGAATTATTTGACAAACATGGCAAATTTTATGCAAATTTGGTTTTGGTATACACATTTTATACGGTGTAAGGCACAGTATTCATGTAAGTATGTAGAAATAGTTTATTACTAGGAAAAGGGGTAAATAAATATTTTTATAGATTTTTATAAAATGTCTCAAAGCACTCTCGTTGTATCGCCGAAATAAGGATTATTTATTTAATTTTTGATAAATTTTGAGGTCTTGAAAGCGCTGAATGGTTTTTATTTGTTTTTCGAAAATTAAATATTAATCTTAAGAGATGATTACAAAAGTTTTACAAAAAGGTCAACTTAGGACTAAGTTAGGGCCAGACATTTTTATCAAACTCTGTTTAAGTTTAAAATTCGAAGCAAAAATTACAAATAATATTACTCATATACAGGGTGATACACAAATGGTGAATTTTAAGGGGAGTCTTTCCTATAAAAGATACAGGGCGATATTTTTAATTTTTTTAAATAATTTAAAAACTGGTAAATAAGTGAAATAATTTGAAATTGAGCACATGTATTTATGTAAACATTGTCCAAAATCTGAGAACATTTCCTAAAATTTACATGCTTCAGTGGCGAAGATACAGGGTGGAAGATCGGTGGAATATTTTTCTAAATAAAATAGTACGCCACTGCTCTACGGTAACGACCATGATGTTTTCGAGTGTTTTAAATTTTACTCGGAAATCAGGCTCTTTTCGAAAAATATAAAACAGTAGTAATTTGTAGAAAATTGAAAGACGAATCCGAAAATATTATGGTTGTTACCGTAAAGCAGTGGTGTACTATTTTATTTAGAAAAATATACCACCGATACCCTGTATCTGCTCCACTGGAGCATCTAAATTTTTGAAAAAGGCCTTAGATTTTGGACAATATTTACATAAATACATGTGTCCAATTTCAAAATATTTCACTTACTAGTTTTGAAATTATTTAAAAAAAATTAAAATATTTTTTTAAGTTTAACAACCTGTATCACTTAAGGAATCGTCCTAGATAAAAACTTTATAGGAAAGACTCCCCTTAAAATTCACCAAAGAATACGAGGATTTTTGGTTACCATTTGTGAATTATCCTGTATTGGGTATTGGCAAATATAAAAGGGATTTTAGAGTGAAGAAAATAAACGTATACGTGTTTACATCAAATTGGTCACCAATTCAGTATTATCCAGTAATATTTTTCAATGGAATTCTTGTCTCTGTTATTGATTTTTGATACATAAGTACCTACAAATGACTCTAATCTAATCAGCCAGCTGTTATGCCAATCACATCAAGACAACTCCGATGTACTAAAATGTACTAAAATTCACTTCAAAATGTTACACTTATTAGATTTGAGGATTTTTTTGTAAATCATGTCAGAACTTCCTGTTTATGCACAAATGTTTTAGGAATAAATATGGCCCTTGAAAACAATGAAAGACAAATTTTAACCTTTGTGATTAAAATTATAACTAACGCCTAAAAAAGGAATTTAATATTTTCATAATATCTTAAAAGCGACAAATAACTTCTGATATCATTAAATTATCTATAAATTATTTCTAGAGCTCATGTTATAAATACTTGAGCAAAATATCGAGTGGCTTAAGTAGGTAGTGATCATCACTATGAAAAGTTACATTTTTGTTACTCTTGCTTTTATTTTAGCCGCTACAGCGGCTAGTGTCGTTAAAAACGATGCAAAATATATTATAAAAGATGATGATTCTCCAGACACCGATTGGTGGAAGACAGCTGTATTCTATCAAATCTACCCAAGGTCTTTCATGGACAGTGATGGAGATGGAATAGGAGATTTGCAAGGTATATTTTACAATCAATTGTAGTTGCATTTGCTTCGCTATTTGTTACGAACATTATCTTTTATTTAAGGCATTATTCAAAAGCTACACCACCTTCAAGACGCAGGAGTTACAGCGACATGGCTATCTCCAATATTCAAGTCTCCCCAAGTGGATCAAGGATACGATATCAGCGATTACAGAGATATAGACCCAGATTATGGTACCCTGGATGACCTGAAGGAATTGTTAGAATTGGCTAAGGCACTCGGTATCAAAATTATTTTGGATTTCGTACCTAATCATACGAGTGACCAGCACGAGTGGTTCCAAAAATCTGTCGCTAAAGAGAAGGGGTACGAAGATTTTTATGTTTGGCATGATGGGAAGGTTGTCGATGGTACAAGGGTACCACCAAATAATTGGGTAAGTCTCTGTGGTATTCTGTGCTAGAATCACAAAACTTTATCTGCATTACAGAAATACTTTACTTTATATTTTTAGCTATCGGAATTCAAAGGATCTGCTTGGGAATTCAATGAGGAGAGACAGCAATATTATTACCACGAATTTGCCATCCAACAACCAGATTTGAACTATTCCAATCCAAAAGTGGTTGAAGCTATGAAGGTATTTATTTAAGCAACTATTATAATATAGTGGCCTCTTAATATTTTTGTAGGATGTTTTAAGATACTGGCTAGACTTTGGCGTAGATGGCTTTAGAGTTGACGCTGTGCCTTATCTCTTTGAAGATCCAGAGTTCAAAGACGAACCTCTTATCGATGGATGTACTGATGTTACTAATAAGAACTGTTTGGATCATATCTATACCAAAGACCTTCCACCCACCTATGATATGATATACGAATTCAGGGAAGTTCTCGATAACTTCACTGAAACTAACAAAGTTGATACAAGGTATATGAGTTATATATTTTCTTTAACATGTGTCTAATATGTGTAGTAAAAAAAGAGGAACCTTTAAAATGTAAAAATATCTATGAAGTTTAGTAATTGTGATACAATATTTGAGGTAGATTTATTTATATGTACAATTTTTGTAGAGTAATGATGACAGAAGCGTATGCTGCAATCGAAAAACAAATGCTATACTATGGCAATGCCGATGGGACTGTAAAAGGAGCTCACTTTACCTTTAACTTCGGGTTCATATCTTCTTTATCTAAGGATTTTACTGTAGACGATATTGTTAACGCTATTAGAACGTGGATCAAGAATATTCCTGACCAATATACGAGCAACTGGGTTGTAAGTACCATACCTACAAGTATTAAAAAAATGTTATATGATTGAATTACAAATTTTCAGCTAGGTAACCACGACAACCGTAGGGTGGCCACCAGGTTAGGAAGAGAAAACGTAGACGGCTTCAATATGCTGACTGCCATCCTCCCAGGAGTTATGGTGACCTACAACGGAGAAGAAATTGGTATGGAAGACGGCGAAGTCACCTGTGAAGAAGGCTACGACCCCCAGGCAATTAAAGACTGTTCGACATTCGATCAAACCAGCAGAGATTTCGAACGTACTCCTTTCCACTGGGATAATACCCCCAACGCTGGTTTTACAACGGGAACCCCTTGGTTACCAGTGTCCGCTAAGGCCAAGGACACCAACTTGGCTGACCAGAATGTAGAGGGAGTTTCTAGTCACTACAACGTGTACAAGCAGTTGATGGAATTCAGGAAGAACTTCCAGAAAACTTTTGCGCTGGATACGACCTCTGCTATAAAGTTAACAGATCATGTGGTACAGGTTGGAAGATACGTGGACAAGGATGAATTCATTTTGGTATTTAATGTAGGAGATTTTGAGGAAATTGTTGATTTCTACAGAACTAAACAAAGTTACAAAGTTGTGGTTACGAGTGTCAATAGTTTGTATAAGCCTGGGTAAGTTGTATGTCTTTAGTGGAAGAATTCTTTATTTTCTTGACAAATTGCACTTTATGAAAAGTTGTAGTTGTTATGTTGCGCACAAAAATACATATTAAAGAATTACAATTTGAATATTGTAGTGGAACGTTCTTTCTTTTTAGGGATTCAGTCGACGAACTGACGCTACTGCCTCACGAGAGTGTTATTTTGCAAGGGTTCTAATAATGAACGAAATGGGGACCTATTTTCAGAAAAAACGAAATGAACGGAAGGCTACAACTATATGACATTATTGTGATTTAAATAAATAAAAATCAGTCATTTTCATCTTCAAAAGTAACCTTTTTTCTTCATACTGATCCTCTACTGCTTGCTAAAAAAATTGTGTTTTTTAACAGCTTTGCAAGGTATAACTTTTAGCATTTTGAGTTTTTCAATGTCACATTGCCATTAGAGGTGGTGGAAATATAACCAATTTACCTTTCTTATTATAAAATTTGCGTAACTGCTACTTTTTAAACTCTACTACTGGTTACTTTGTAATATTTTCTTTGTAATCATTACTATAACGGTTGCTTTGTGACGATTTCAGGTGCAATAGTCTCAAGTAGCGGTTATTATGTAACCGTTACTGTTACTGTGCAACCGTTACAAAATAACTGTTACTTTGCAACTGTTACACAGAACTGTTGCTTGGTATTGTTATTTAGGTACAACTATTATTTGGAACCGTTACTTTGGAACCATGTAGTATCACTGCATTACGACGCAGTAATTTTTTTTTGTGGAGCTGTGTCATTAAAGATGTAAGCAGTGATAACAATAAAACCATTTAATTAGAGGAAGCGTTCTAACAACCCATTAAAGAAAAGTAAATGAAATAAAAATAGAGATCGATAGTTTGTTAACAAGCGAAATATAATCGTTTCTGATCTCCCTGACGGTGGCTAGACAAGCCGAAACATCGGGGAGTCAAGCAGCTTACTTATTTAGTCGGGGAGAAGCCAATAAAAGCGTAATTTATATATTTGCCATAAAAGTGAGTTAACGACGGACGTAACCATTCTGGGTTCGAGAAAGGACCCCATATAAATGGAGATTCGACGTAGAGAAGACCGTATTTATACATTTTCCTAACGTTCCGTTCGGCCATCAAAGCGTCTCGAGAAAATAACGAAAGATGGCCGAATGGCCCATATTGGGTGGTTTTATGTCGGTAACTTCTGTAACATCGAGCGTATACACTCAGAGAAGTGTTTGTTTGGGAGCTACGCTATATTTATACCAGTATTTTGTGTTTTTTACAGTTCTAACATATTTCTAAAGGTAGGAAGACACATTTACTACATAAATTCGTTACATATGGGTTTATCTAAATGTAAAAGAAAATAAGATGCATTAATATTAAACGATATAATTTTTTGCACAAATGGAAATATACATACAAGTGGAAGTTTGTTTAAAAAAAATCTTCGTAGAAATCTTCTGGAAGTAAATTTTGTACAGGTGTAAAGTGATAACCATAACACTTTTAGAACGGGATGTTTGCTCTCTCCTCTGTCTGAAAGAGTGAGCCGAGTACCACTTTGTTATAGCCTTTCCGATATCAATTGAAAAACCAAGAGGATTACAGTATGTACCAGGTTTGATCGCTGACACAGCAGCTCAGTATTGAAACATTTGAAAAAGTTGTTCCAATATTTATTTAGCCATACCTATATACAGGTCTGGTTGAACTAAACGTGGAGGTGGTAGAAATGTATACGCTCAGTTGAAGAATGCGAGCGCGGGCAAACGAAATACAAACACAGCTGCATTGGGTCACTGGGCAATAATTCTCAGTTGTTGACAAGTGGTTGACAAATTGCCCAGCAGTGCAGTGCAACAATGCGGAATTTGGTATGATTAAGGTAATTTTATTAGTATTTTTATTAGAGACACCTTCTATTAATCATTAATATTACAATTGCGATAGGGAGAAATAATTATTATTACATGACATTTTGGAGACCTTTTGAAACGGAACAAAACGAAATTTACCATCAATATAATAAAATTGTTTGAGCAAAAACCTTTTTTCTCCCACAATTCAATATTCTTGAGTAATTTATAGAAAAGCAAATTTAACCTCCAAACGACCCGCAAAAACGTTCTAGAAAAAAAATTCTGACCCTATATTGGGACGCAGAATTTGGCGCTTTGTAGATTGTTGGCATAAAAAATATATAGTACCTCACTTAATATTTTCAAGTTGACCTTGAAACTTAAGGTCAAGGTCAAGTCCAAGATCATCAGCATATTGGCTTCTTGATATCCTGCATTTTATCCGAAACTATAGGAGGGTTCGCTTTTGTTTGTTGAAAGCTCTTTATGTACACATTTAAGATTCACTTTCGATAATTGTTAGATCAAGAAAACATACCGATTCCTTAAAATGGTATTTTAGATATAACACTTTTCTGAGTATGATTTCCAGAGCGTAGCCAATACGGGGACCTCGGCGCACCGGAACTCGGACGGGCTAACTCCCAACCCCCTCCCCTCGCCACCCAACTTTGGAAGTTCTTGCATTTGTTATGTCAGTGGACCTTACAGAGCGCTTGATTTATATGTCGAATGTATACTACCCGATAAAACTTTGAAAGTTCCATTTCGGAGTTGGCGATGTATGTTTTTAAATGAGTTCGATTATTTCCACTTTGATTTTCTGTTTCCTTTCCACGGGCGATTTATAATGGAAACTAGATAAAAGGAAAACGTCTGTTCGGCGAGTCCAACTGGAAAATTTTGTTCTGAAACATGAAAAGTGTATATTATTATTTATGAAAGTTTGGGTTAGGTACTTTTTTAACAAAATTGATACAATACTGGTGCAGCTGACGAAATAATTACAGAAAAGGAAGACATAAGACGAAGTATACTATACTCAATACAGGGTGATTTAGAACTTACCCAAAAAAAATTCTGGATGTACAGGGGACCTATAAAAATACAATTTTGTAAAGAAAAAATCAAAAAGGGCAGTTCGAAAATGATTTAAAAATACACTTCTGCACGGCACTGGAAACTGGTCCACTGTAAAACCTGACCTCGCACAATGCGACCGGCATGGCGGTGTGATAAAAACAGACAAAAACTTTCGCAAGAAAAGAAATAAATAGAATTGTATAGCACCTATTTTATATCGACAAATTCAACTTCTCTTGTCTTTATTAATTAATAAAATTAATTTGTGTTTTTAAATGATAAAATCATTTGACATTGTCAAAATTTCATCCACCAACGTGTAAACATATTTGGGACCGTCTTAATCAGTTTCTACGAATTAACACAAATATTGTCTTGCTTCACCATAACACAAATGCTTCACCATAATACAAATGTCTTGCTTTACCATAAATTAAAAAGATATCCATCAACTCCGAGTTGATTTGCAAACCATTTTTGACACTAATTACTAAAAAATTATTGTAAACACCGCAGATAACAGGTAAACATTATCGCAACGACAATTACCAAATCGGATTTCAGTATTCGGAGTCGCTGAGGCCACGTGGCTCTCCACGCGTATTGCGAATGACGCTAGAGACTACAGTTGTCCAGCTATGTAGTGGTTGAATGTACTATAACTTCAATAATTTTTTTCTCGGAAACTATAAGGATTTGACAAAAAATTTTTTTACGATATTGACTCCATTTCTCATGCTGCATCTATTCCCAAATTTTTTTGGATAAGTTGTGAATCACCCTGTATAATAAAAACTATTTAAAATAGGAGATATACCATAACATTTTTAATCGTTTTTCATGTACTGTTAGAAACACAATTTGATGCCTAATAAGGACACAAAATGGTTTATTAGGTGATTCGGTTAAGTATTATTTTTTTTTTGATAAAAAAACGAAATGTTCGCATTTCGCATTTTAGTATGTAGGATCGGCATGCCAACCACGCATTTATTAAGAAACATCATATATTTTATACTGCTTTTAGCTTTTATAGGAATTATGCAACCAGGAATATGGTCGATTTGCGCTCTCAAAGTAATTCGAGTAAATGGTAAAACTAAGCAAATATAATACTGCCAGGGCACGATTTCGGCTTTGCTTTGAAGAATTTAAGGACCAACATATTGTTTTTCTGGCGAAGGCACGACGAGATATTTTTTCCGAGGAAAAAACGGCCTTCTGCTTTTTAACGTCGCTCGGGGAAGATGCCTGCGAGGATAATTCGCGTGGGACGGTAGTTTTGTCTAGTCGGTCTCGCTCCGTTCTTTCGAGTCGCCGTCCCCGGGGCCGGCGTGGTCGGAGGGTCAAAGACGGCCCGTAATGAGTTTTCGATTCCGCCGGGACGAGCCCGAGTCCATATTGTGCCGGGGCGCCGATCTCTCCTTTTCCTTTTTGTATCTCTCTCCCGTTATTCCCTTTTATCGATAATTCTATTTGCAAACATATCGGATTCGACGGCGTGGCGTTTCACTTACGACCTCCACATGCGGAATACGGCCAAAGGGGTGTTTAATTCGGTCTCGGAGACAGAAATTTGAGGAAATTTCAATTTTGAATTGTTTTTATTCATTTAATATAATATGACTGAGTCGAGTTTTTGCACTGTTGATGAATCAAATCTGAAGCTGTAGGTACGGAGGTAAGGTATATTTGTGGTATTGTAGGGGAAGCTACTAGTGAATCTTAATCCAAAGCTAAAAATTGCTGCAGAAAAGCCCCAAAATCGCTCAGGCCCCATCGGTTAAGATTCCAAACTTTCACCGAAGTTTTGAATCCAACCCCCAAAATGGGTTTTTACATCCCCTAAAATAACGGAACAAGTTAATGATTTTTTGGGCACATCATCACTATTTATGCGAACATTTTACTTTAAATTGTATGCGACTGTTATACTTAACCAAATGATATAACAAGAAATACTAACTTAAATGAATCTTTTTCCTCTCCTGCACAATTTATATATTTTAAGCTTATTACGACCACGGTCTACAATGATTGTTAACTGAATCTGATTAAACAAATGCTAAATGTGCCACATAGTTAAAAGCCGTTAATGGTGTGACAGCCCGAAATCCACAAAATCGAGCAATAATCAACGGGCGGTGTCAAGTCAAAAGCAAAAAATACCAGCGAGATTCACGTTGAGAATTGGCGGAACCATCAAGGGGAGTGATCGAACGTCGACCCTAGTTTTCTGCAGTACTCAGGGCGATTTTTAAGGTCAAAGGTTTAAGTACAAAGTACAATTTTTCGCATTTACTTTAAATGCATTGTATGTGTTCTGCTCCAAGTAACAAAACCATTTCTTGCATTTGCTATATACAACAATGCAATACAACACAATTATACAGGGTGTAACGTAAAGGTTGGGAATAAATTAATCGGTGGATTCTTTAGTTTAAAAAATAAATTTTTGTCATATGAAGTTATGCTCTACGGGTTTTCTTTTCCAAGCTACAGGGCGTAAAAAAATATAAAAAAATTTAGTTTTTCACCAATAACTTTCGAACATTAGAAGGTAATGGAATGAAATTTTATCCATAGCTTAATTTGATAATCCCCGAGTAACAGGAAAAAGATTGGCTTTGTAAGTTACTCAGTGGCGTGCGTACGGATTATACCGTAAGGTTTTTCGAAGAAAATTGTGGTAAGCCACTGGTGAAAACATTTTTTTGATATTTTTTTATTATCCACTTTTTATTTTAAACAAAATTACCCTCTTGCGTTTTATTCCTAGCTCTTGTCACTTTTCCGTAAATAAACGTTTTGTAAATACTATTTTTTCCCACTGCTAACATAGGAAAATGAAAATAAAAACATTATGAAGTATGCTTTGACCAAGCCACCAAAATTTGTTTTCAGATGTTTTCAGACAAAACATCATCGTCAGTTATGACATTTAGCTTTCCTTAAACGGTTGTATTTTGGTTTAGATCTGTTAGAAATGGACTACTCATTTCCAGAATTAGCAGATATGCATTTTATTTACGGCCTTGCCAACGGGAATACTGTGTTAGCTGTGCGACTTTAGAAGAAGTTCCAATTGAAACACGCCAGAACATGTGGTTTATGCATGATGGCGCCCCAGCTCACTTTAGGCGAGAAGTTAGAGAATACCTCAATGAAACGTTCCCCAATAAATGGATAGGTCGTGTAAGGCCAAGAGCGTGGCCTGCTCGTTCTCCCGAACTTAATCCGTTAGACTATTATGTGTGGGGGCACTTAAAAACCATAGTTTATTCCGTTCCCATTTCTGATGTACAGATTCTTCGTCAAAGAGTTGAAATGGGCTGTCAGCTAATTCGAGATATGCCTGGAATTTTTGGACGAGTAAGAGAATCCATGAGAAAACGCATTGAAAAATGTACTGAAGTTGGGGGGCAACATTTCCAGCACCTTTTGTAATCTTGTTTGTTGTTTATTATTTCTTATTACCTACTCAATAAATTCTTTAAATTCCTAAGTCACTAGTGTTTTTTTATTATTGTTAAAATAATGTGATACTTTAATATCATTTTCAATACAAATAAGTCTTTTTTTAATGCCTATTTGACCATTTTCGGTGGCTGAGTCAAAGCATACATCATAATGTTTTGTTATTTTCATTTTTCTATGTTAGCAGCGGGGAAAAATGGTATTTACAAAAGTTTTATTTGCGGAAAAATGACAAGAGCTAGGAATAAAACGCAAGAGGGTAATTTTGTTTAAAATAAAATGTGCATCATAAAAAGATATTAAAAACATGTTTTTACCAGTGGCGTACCACAATTTTCTTCGAAAAACCTTACGGTATAAGACGTACGCACGCCACTGAGTAACTTACAAAGCCAATCTTTTTCCTGTTACTAGGGGATTATCAAATTAAGCTATGGATAAAATTTCATTCCATTATCTTCTAATGTTCGAATGTTATTGGAGAAAAACTAAATTTTTTGAAATTTCTTAGCGCCCTGTAGCTTGGAAAAGAAAACCCGTAGAGCATAACTTCATATGACAAAAATTTATTTTTTCAACTAAAAAATCCACCGTTTAATTTATTCCCAACCTTTACGTTACACCCTGTATACAATACAAAATTGTTAGCTCAGGCTAAGACCTAGAACAAAGCGAACCGTCAAATTTTGACATTTATCAATAGTTGTTGAAAAATGAGTCGGTTCGAGCTGTATCATCAAAAGACATATACGTTATTGAATAAAACAGTAACCCTTATAATATAATATATAATAATCAGTGAAAACAATAGTTTTAAAGTTCTTAATAAAGTCATCTCCCAGTGCTTCACAACTGGTTGCAATGCATCAAATCAAAGCTTCATTAATTTACATTGCATATATGAATACCTGGGTTAGGATACATATTACTAGGTCTTTTTTCCTCTTAAAATAATCTAAAATATCGCCTCCTTTTATTAGCGCAGCGTGCGTAAGTACAATCCTGTTTATTACCGCTTTTATCTTTCTACAAATTCGAAACTGCAGCGAAAATACGCCTCCGCAGCCACAGAAGGGCAATAATAAAAATATTTCCAGCAATGCGTGGGGCGAAACACCTACCCCATAAATCAGACGGTGTTTTCATAGAGTTTTTGTTTAGATAATAGAAAGGCTGTGGCCGCGGTGGAGGCAGCGCACCTCGTTCCGCTTAAGTACACAATAAATATCAGGGAATAGGCCGACCCGCACATACATCAGCCGCCGGGGGTGGGCCCCCTCGCCGTCCCCGGCTTATTTCCTTGGGGTCGAAACGTAATGTGCGCCGCTGACCCGGCTTCAACCCGCAGGCCACTCGAATTTCCACCAGGACTTCCACGCAGGGAAGCTCAAGCCACGGCGGGACCTCCTCTTCAGGGCCATGTAGAAGGGGCGGCCAACGGAGCGAACCTTTAAAAAGGTCCTGTTTCACTTGGTGACACTTTTTTTGAGAAAACCTGGCATTACCAGCGTTTTCAGTGTATCCAAATACTTGCTTTGCGTAGTTTTTATATTTTCTTCCGTGATTCTTAGGAAGGCTATTTACTCACAGCAAAAATACCTTTCAGCAAAATAGCAATAGAAATATTAATGTAAATACCAGTTAAATACCTGGAAAATTAGGTATATTTTAAAAGGAGAAAGGAACTATTTTTAGTTTAGAACTTTAAAGCAATAGATATTAATACAGGACTTTAAACTAGCATACACTAGTGTAGTACAGTACAAGATTTTAAACTAGTATACTATAATACAGAACTTTGAACCTGATATTCTATTACAAGAATCATGAATTTCAGTCACCATATATGAATTTGCCGTTCTGGTGTCTCACAAAATTGTACTAATACTGTCAAACCAGTCCCATTTTACCGGTACTACAGTACAAGACTTCGTGTACAAGTAAATCTTTAAATTAATATGTAGATCACAACACTGGAGGAAATTTATAGTAGTAGTACAGTATTTAAAAGGAGTAGGTACTAGTAAAGAACAGTTCGCGATTTAAAACTAGTAGGTAACATATACTGTATATTATAGTGTGAGACTTTAAATAGTAGGTACAAATACAATGTAGAACTTTAAACTAGTATACGTACTATTATAATACATGGCATTAAACTGGTATGTATAACGCAGTTCAAGATTAAACTAGTACGCTAAAGTGCAGGACTTTAAACTAAAATACTGTACTACATGAATTTGAGTTAATACACGTAGGACTTTAAACTAGTAGGATATATTAAACTGTAAATTGGTTAAGTAGTATGCAGTAGTAAAGTATAGTATGGGACTTTATGGTAGCAGATTATAGTACAGTAGACAACGGGACTTTAAATGTGTATATTATCGGAAATGATTTTAATCTGGTCAATACTAGTAGAGTGTAGTTAAATTTTATAAACTAGTATATTATGGTACAGGACATTGGGCATAGTAGCTATCGGTATAGCACAGTATAAGACGTTAAACTAGTAAGTACTAGTACACTTGGGCACTTCTATATTTAGAAAATTTTTTTACATTATTTCCGGTAACAATCCGAAATAAAATTCAAATTTCTCGTACTGGTTTCAACACCAGCAGCAGCAGAAACAACGACAGCAGTAACATTCACAACAGCAGCAGCAGCAGCAACAACAGTAGCAACTAAAGCAGACTTCAGACTGGTATCCTCAGAAGTAATTTTTAGTTGTACAACAGACTTCCATAGTACCTACTATAGTCCATCTTGTCATTTATCTATAAATATAATTTTGTTTGTTTTCTTTTTCAAATGTGTCAGGCAATAACGAATAACGATTTACGTAAGTAAGTAAGCATTCCAAAGTTGCCAAATGGCTATTAGTTTCAGGATTGGTATTGTTAACGTCATTCGATTTTCAGCGAAAGAATACAAATATCGGTATGTTTTTATAGTAGATATAGTTCCAATATAGATGTGCTTCCAGTCCGCATTTGTAAATATAGGGGCGCGGGGATGAAAAACAGAGCTACCCTATGCATAAATATGGAAATCCATTCGACAATCTCGTCCGTAAGCGCGGTATGATTCACATTTGATTGCGGATATTTTTCACGGTAACGAATGCGCGCGATTTTTAAGGATTTGCCGGGAATATATCGAGTCGAATTAGGTAGTTGCGGCCGACAGTGACATATAAAGTTCGGCTGGCGACAAAAACCAAATCCCATTCCCCGGAGTCGGCCCTAGTCCGGGCTTATTTAAATCAGGAGGGCCTCGGAGACGGCTGATAGCTTCTGACGCCACAATGCGATGCTGCGGCGGCGGCTTACGCTGCCCCCTACGTAAATATGCACAAATATGACAGCCGCTCTCTCCCGTCCCACAGATTTACGCCCCATGATACGCCTCAAATGTATAAACTGGCATGGATACGGGGTGATTCTTAGGAAAGCTCCTTACTGTGAAGACCGCAACAAAAAATATCTTTCTTCGACAATAAATCTATCAATAAAACTAAGACATAAATCAGTAGCTATATACTGACGTTTGGAAAATATTGCACGTTCCAGGAAAAGAAAGAACATACACTTCTACTGGACTTTAAATTAGTAAGGTAAACTAATGAGTGCTAGTATAGTACGGAATGTTAAAGTAGTTTAGTATACTACACGACTTTAAAATAGTATATTATAGTCAGTACATGATTTTAAACTAGTTTGATGTAGTACAGGGTTTTAAATATGTACTAGGGTTAGTAGTAGTAGTATAGTACAAATCTTTAAACAAGGTTCAGGACTTTAAAGTAATGTAGTGTGTTCATGACTTCTAGTATGGAATTGTACAGAAATTTAAACTAGTGTACTGAGGTAAGGACCATATATCAGAAGGTGCTAATATTGTACAGTACAATACTTTAAAGTAAAATACATTTACAGAACTTTAAACTAGTATAGGTATGTGTCAGTACGGAATTTTAATATTACTCTGTACTTGAGAACTTTAAACTGGAAGGTAGTAGTAGTAGTAGTAACATAGTGTAGTATAGGATTTTAAGGTAGAATCCTATAGTACATGACTAAAGTATTTATCGTAGTAAGGGTACAGTCATAATAGACAGCTTTAAACTAGAAGGTTCATACAGCATTATAAAATAGTTTTGTACACTACAGGACTTTAATTTAAAAAGGTTAAAGTACATAATTTTAAACTAGTTTATAGAGCTTACGAGACCGTAAACAATAATACTGTAGTACAGGTCAAAGTAGTTAGTTAAATTATTATGTCATTATACAGATATTTAAATTCCTAATAGGACTTAATACTAGCAGATACTAGTATGCTATAGTAGATATACTATAGACTTTAGAACAGTAGGGAAATTCGAAGGCAGTGCAGTAGAGGACTTTATTCTAATATACTATAGTACATAATATTTATCTGTTGCTATGTAGAAGAGAATTATAAATTCGGAGTTACCAGCACAGTACTGTATAAGACTTTAAACTTGTATATTGTAGAAGTCGACTTTAAATTTGAAGATGTTGGTACAGTACAGAACTTTAAACTAGTTCAGCATACTACAGGACTTAAAGATAGTATACTTTAGTGTAAGATTTTAAACTTATTTATTATTTATCTATTACGCTTTAGTAAATAACTTTAAATTCGAAGGTACTAGCATATTATAGGAACTATCTCAATTTATACAAGCTTAAGCTACAATTTAAACTAACATATTGTAGAGGACTTTAAACTAGTAAACTAGTATACAGTAGTATACCATTATAAACTTAAAGCTATTAGTGGGGCACATGACTTTAGACAGAGTACAATAGTATAGGATTTTACAATAGCATTATTATAGTTCACGATTTTAAACTAGTATACTACATTAAAGTACTTGAAATTCGAAAGCATAGTACAGTATATGACTTTTAACTAGTATTCATAATAGAGGACTTGAAACTAGTAGGGTTTAGTAGCATAGCACATGTATTCATAATAGAGGACTTTAAACTAGTAGGGTCTAGTAGTATAGCACATGTATTCATAATAGAGGACTTTAATCTAGTAGGGTTTATAATAATATAGCACATGACTAAACTAAAATACTGCGGTACGAATCTAATTTCAAGAGAGACAGTTCCTATTCGATCACAGTTCACCACCAAGAGACATTTACATTCTGCAGGTCCCTCGTAGTCCGTTCTCAGTTCGGTTTTCCATCAGGCAGCCGTCACAGATATTGCCGGAAAAACTTCCGCCACACGGAACGACGCCTGGCGTCCGGCACGGGAACACATGTCATGTTCCGGCATCCGGTCGGGGGTAGTGGAATCGATGCCCGCCGTCCCCCGGCTAATGGCCGCCGCCCCCGAGGAATGATCGCTCCCCGGCTCGAATGACGAACGGCTCCGGGTGCTCCTAATGGGCCCTCTTACTTATATTGCGGTGAAGGGTCAGCGCGCATCGGGTTACCTGGCGTTCGCGGGTTTTATTTCCCTTTTTGGGCGTATCTCTTGTGCGGTATGAGCTGGTCGTCTTTCTGAGGTCAAAGTCAGTTTGTTGAGTGTGAGAAATGGAAATAATTAAAAAATACTGCTCTAGAAGAATGCGAGATCATGACCAAAAACGACAAGAGAAGGTATATACAGGGTGTGCTGAAATTAATGAGACAAGGGCAAGAGTCGATTCCTGACGAAAAAAAAAAAGAATTCGTACTTTGCTCTAGACGCTAGAGGGTGCCACAAAATGTAGATAAAAATTGGACAGAACTTTTTTCTCACTGTGTGAATGAGAAAAGTTTCAGTAGAAAAATATTATTCTTTTATCTTTTTTTACATAGATAAGTTGTATGTGGAGAAATTTAAAGCGTTTACCTTTTATTAGACTACCTGGGTTCCAAACCGCTGTTTCTTCAGAGTTAGCAACATACCGCGTGTTCGGCAGTTCCCTGTCATTAAAAGGCGTTAAGTTCCGTGTCCAAGTTCGTTGCGACAGTGGTAGATCGTGAATAATTGAAGAGGGCGCTGAGTTCGCGAGAGTGGCGCGTGGAAGGCGATGATTGCATTTTGTAGCCGCCCTAAAAACGGAATAGGTGCTGCATAATTCATGGCTGTGTCTGCTGGAAGGTCAGCCGAATGGGCTGCGGAGGTTGTATCGCGAAGAATCAAAGAACGAAACGCCCTAATTCGCATGCTAACGGCGCGCACAATGATGTGGCATCCACTTTTATTGCTTGATCAGAATATAACATTATATTGGAATGCGGGGGCGTGAGTTCATGCTCCTTTTACTGCCGTTCTGCTTTCGGGATTTTTTCATCATATTCCTCGGATTTTATATTGGGGGTATATGTTATACCCCTGAACGTCCGGAAAATAATTCGTTGGTCCCGTTTTTGAAATATACAGGATGTAACAGTTTTTATTTTCGTTACTTCTAGAGCAGGTAGAATACTTTGTTATACAGGCTGTTACGAAATTCGCAAACACGGACAGTGAGATAGTGTTAAGATAGAAAAGGTGACTAACTAGTGTCTGCATGATTTTTCAATCAAAGCAATATTTCAAATGAAGTAAAACAATGTTCTTCTGTGCCAAAAATCTGGATATGCAAAACATATCTAAACTCAGAGACAAGATTTGTAACTGATGATATGGCGTGAACCAAGTACTCTTTGGTCTACATGTTCCAATTCGTATTGACTAGCAAACAGATAAATAATAATTATCTAAAACAAAAATTAAAAATTGTTTATGTTCCTTTTTTTTTGTAGGAAACCTTACAACTTCAGCTCTTGTTATATTACAAAAGTAGAGTTTTCAAGTAATTTCTCTGTTATTTTTGCTCTGTTAAGGGTTTTGTATAGTCTTTCCGAAGTCAGTTGACCATGCAAAAAAACGTCTGGTAATAAAATTTAATGAGTTTCATAGGTGTCATTAAAAAAATTTTCTGCTAAAGGTAAAAAATTATAATAATTTGTATATAATGTCTAGAAAATTTCTATTCATTCATTCATTTGGCCAACAACATATTTTAATTAATTATGTCCTCAAACAATTTTATTATATTGGTGGTAAATTTCGTTTTGTTCCGTTTCAAAAGGTCTCCAAAATGTCATGTTGTGATAATATTAGTAAACAAAATATCCCTTATTTCTCCCTTTCTCAAGTGTAATATGAATGATTGATAGAAGGTGCCTAATATAATAATAAATTAAAATTACCTGAATCACATCAAATTCCGCATTGCTGCACTGCACTGCTAGGCAATTTATCAACCACTTGTCATCTGCTGTGATTTGTTGCCCAGTAGCCCAATGCAACTGTATCTAATCGTTTTCCTTTGCCCGCGCTCGCATTCTTCAACTGAGCGTATACTTTTTTATCGCCTTCACGTTTAGTTCGACCAGACCTGTATATGGGTATGGCTAAATAAATATATGAACAAGTTTTTAAAATATTTGATTGCCGAGTTGCTGCGTCAGCGACCGAACCTGGTACATACTATCAATCTGTTGGTTCTTCAATTGATATCGGAAAAACTTATAATAGGTAACTAATTATTGTAACTATCACCAACACATTTTCGATACAAATTTGTTTTATCATAACTGTCACTAAAAATGTAATTTATTTTATAATAAAAACGAAGTATTTAAAGTTCAGAAATGTTTAATCGAATTGTTATTTTATAAAAATGATTCAAATGGTTCCAGCAACGCATGATTAAATAAAAGAAAGAATTGCATTAATTCCAGTCTCTCCTTATACTGAAAATTATGAACAGTAGTTTTTCGTCGAATTCATCTATCTCATAGTTTTATTTAAAGAATAGATAATATAATTTTTTTATTGAATTTTTTTTACATTCTCATCAGACTTTCTTTATGCTAGAATTAAACGACAACAATTCGTAATCATTACTAAATAATTAATTAATAAAGTAATCTTATTCGTTTATACCGAGATTTTAGTAAATTTTTATGGATTACCATATATAATTTTACGCATCTGGAAGAATCCTCCTAGGACAAAGATTTGGGGCTGATGAGGTATCTATTTAACATTGAAGACAACAACTAATTATAAGGAAAACATGTTATATCGAATTTACCATTACAAAACAGGCAGTAGAAGGCATTCTAACATAATAATATACAGTATGTCCAAGATAAGGATGGGATAGCATTAGGATCTAGGAAACCCTAAGAGATACGGGGTGACTCAAATTAGAAAAAAGTTGTTTTTGTTATACCTAACTATATGCCGTTTAGAAAGTTTTAAAATTCGGGTGGTTCCGGTGATATCCTGAAAAACCCGAAATTTTGCAAAATAGTTTTTTTTCTGGCTTTATTTGAAAACGAATTTTAAAATAAATTGCATATTTCCATTATCACTGTTTTCGGTCTATCCAATGGCGTCAACATTTTTGCAATCCGACGTTTCGTCTTCGAGAGGCCATCAAGAGGTTATTTTTTTAAATACGTCGCTGCTATTTTTATGACAAAATCTAAAGCCATTTTTAATTCAGAATTAGATTATATTGCCATATCGCTTAAAAAGGTTTTTAGCTTGATTTAGCTATCATTTAAAAATTTTCCTACGGCTCTGAACGCTTCTAAAATATCTATTGGAGGAAGTCGTAACAGTTTCTAATTTGAGTCACCCCGTATCTCTTACCGTTTCCTAGATCCTAGTACTATCCCATCCTTATGTTGGACACACTGTATTTCTAACACATTGACGATCATTACTGTCAGAGATACACTTTACAACTGTCATATTAACAAAATTTGTGACAAAACATAGGTAATAAACGACTTTTTTTACTCTTTCGTGTTTCAACAACAGCCTAGCCATATGTCATCAGTTTTACTTTCTAAATTTTTCAATGAATCAATTTTCACGGAGAAATAATTAAGTATAACCCTTTAGGACCATCTGGCGACGAAAACAAGCCTTTTTCTTTTCAACACCTTCCAGTATCAATTAGGTACTTTGAAAGGATTACACCTTGGCGTAACAAATGGCAAAGGTAATTAAGAAACCTACGAAAGTGGCCGTTACTTTTTTTTGGATGGTCCCAAATTAATCCTATTCAGTATTTTTATTATTTTATCAATCTATTGTAGAAATTTTTCAGTATTCTGATCCGTACTTCACAATAAAGAAATAAACATCAATAAAGAGAGAAAAATACACAATTAAATAATGAACAAAAAGTTCAAAGTATTAAGTGTATCACGAAAAAATTATCTTCGCCGTGGGTCAAAGTTCTGTAGTATTTTTATTCGAAATGTGACAAAACTAAGACTAAAAAATAAGTATTCCAATTTTGAGTACTGTTAGAAGAAATATACTTACCTATATCTTAAAATGACTTGTGTATTGTTTAAAAGATTCAACACCGTAAGTCTCTATAGTGATTTGGTGAAATTATTTCATTCATGCCTTTGCAATCATTCTTAATATGTAAAATACAATATTTTGGCTGTACTGTGTAATACTTTCATCCAAATTGTAAGTATACGTATTGTAGAATATGTTTCGTTTTTTTACTTTGTGCAAATAAATTAGTATTTTTTCTTGATTAATTGCTACAATGTTTTGAATAATATAAAAATTTGTTACATAAATTATTCGAATAATATGCATATTATTAATACAGATTTATTTATTGTTATTATTGGTAACACCAAAAACACACGTATTATAGACTCATAGGTCTTGCAAGGCCTTATTCAATATTTTGTTTGAAATTTTTTTGTCGAATACAACATGTACATACTTAAATTATTTCCGAAAATTTTTCCTTGGTTGTCGTCTTTGATTCTCAAAATATTCATAACCTCGAAAATGTTTCCATAGGTTCAAACACAAATAATGTTATAAGAGATTTTTTTTAATCTGCCACGTTTCTATTGCATGGAATTTATGATATTTGAGTTACTTTGCAAGACTCGTAATAATTTTTTAATGTTTTATATGTGCCTGTTTTAAAATGATTGATTTGTATGCATTTTGATAAAACAAATATAGAATAAATAAACAAATTAAATTGACGTAATAATCAACATTTCAAAGGCTACTTGACCCAGATACAACCTTTCCACCCCATCCTTCCCAGCTACCGGATGGACCGCTACCCCAGCTGACCTCTGACACTGGACCGCTCCCATTTTGATCTTTCTAAGCGCATCACTTGTCCGCTGACCCGCAGTTCAAATTTTATTGTAGTTTTTATAACAGTTTTACTGTCGGGTCGACAGGTAGGGTGCCGTAGAAGATGAAAATGAGAGCGTGGCGGGGTCAGGGGTTCAACACGTCAATCGAGATCTGGGGGATGGTGCAGGGACAGGTGAGATGGTCAGACTGGGCGAATAGGGTTATTCTTGAATTTGTTTTTTTTTCAAATTTCTGTTAGATGTTAACGTGTTTTGTTATTTCAAATTATTTTGAAAAAAAGGACTAAGTATTATAAATTTTTTTCCGAATTTCATTGAACTTTATTACTGTTTTCCCAAGCGTGATCACAATATAAAGATACAGCCTATATATAATACAAAATATAACGTTGTGACATCATGTTTATTATATGAATATTGACAACAAAGAAAATGTTGGCCTGGACCACCCTGTAACAACAGAAAGTAAATTTTTATTCGATACGCGAGCTAAACAGGGTGGCAATTCAGGAGAGCATGAAACTACTTAAAACACCCATAAAACACCGCATCCATATTTATTGTCACATTGGCTTTGTTCCGGGGGATATTGTCCATAATTCACGGAACCGAATCTCCGAATACATCCAATATGGTGTTTGGAATTCCGCATTTCCATTTTTGACTGGTCTTGATCCCTGGTAATAAATGTCCCCGGGGGAATCTATGCCTTCGGAACAGACTCGTTTGACCAGGGAGTGGCTACTCGTGCCAAACCCACCCTCGCTCGGGCTAGAGAGGGTGGACGATCGGACCTTATTATTCCACCCTATTTTTATCCAGCGGTCTGTAGCATATTTTATACAGTAAGTTGCCGCAAACATGGTGGAAAATGCTGTTTGCATCTTTAAAGTAGATGCGTGCATGAAATGTTCCCTATCGCGGTTTTCGTTGGAAGTTTCTCTAAGAAATACACTGAGAGACATGTTCGTATGTAGCAAGGCAGGGTTAGTTAATTTTATAAGTATTTGGCAAAAAAATTCCAGTCAATTGCAATAAAATGACTTATTTAGTCAATTGCGTTACAAAATCTGTCTTAAAATATCGACATTTTGATTCTGTTACCTGGAACGAAAAGACTTTTGTTCTATAACAAAAAGTCAAGAACAAAAGGTTTTACAACGACAAAAAAATGCAATTAAATATGCCTTTCAAGAAATAGGTCCATATTTAATTGTTTACAGCAAATATTTCAGTAGATTTTATAACCAAATAAATGATCTAGTTATCCCTAATAAATTTTATTTGTATCAAGTAAATCATTTCCTTAGTGTGCTGTGATTGTGACAGAAAAAATAGTAGGTGTATTTCATTTTAACATTTTTTTTTCGTCAAAGGGGTCTCGAGGCAAATGCAACCCGGTGATGTCTCCTAAATAGGGTTGCCAGATCTCCGGGTTTGATCCCGAGTCTTTGGGTTTTGATGGTACATCTTCGGGCTCCGATTAACATGCCATTTCTCCGGATTTTCTTTGTTGCGGAAAAATCGTGATTTTTTAAAAACATCATTTCCCACATTTCCTGATTCCAATTCTTTTTTCATATCTCCTCCGAGTCTGTGGGTCACGAAGTAGATATTTCCTGATTCCTTTTTTTTAGAGATCGATTTCTTCATTTCTTCTAAAATAATTTGTCTTCCAGATTTCCTGAGATGAGATTACATTTGCATAACTTTTTTTTTCCGGCATCAATTAAACAAACGGGTCATGTCTCCGGGTCTGTCATGAAATAGATCTGGTAACCCTACCCCTAAATTAGGCGCAAACTTTACAGCCGCCGCCGAAGACGCTGATCCTCTTCCAGGATTACTCCTATCCTGCAGGATGTATATCGGTCCGGCAGGTAGGAATCACAGCCGTCCTATAAAACCGCTAACAACGGGATTTGTATCGTCACATACTCGAAGCATTACCGAACGTAGCCACCGCGTTCTCTAATAAAACCGAAGACGGTATTATGCGATTGTTATTGACTGTATCCAGCCGAACGGCCCTAAAAACCTAGCCGAGGAATGGAATGGGCCCGTAAAAGTTTACGAGCTTATGGAAGCAAGAAGATGGGTTGTAAATATTTACCTAGAATTCTGATGAGCGTGTCGAACGGCTCTTACAGACAGTCTAAAAGCGGACTTTTGCTAATAATGGGGTCAATTCGATTTTTTTTAATGACCATTCTCAAAAGATTTGCTCTAACCCTACAAAAAATAAAAATAAATTTCATTTTCCACACTACAAATCAAATCAAATCAAATGAAATCATTTATTGGTGTCTATACATTATAGTATATTACGTAATAAGTGTTGTAAAAAGCATTTTACGCAGGAATGGAAAAATTACGCACGACGCCGCATAGCGGCGAGTGCGTAATTCTATGAGTGCGTAATTGCATTACACCACGTATTACGTACTATACTTTACCTACGACCACTACTGTAAATACTTAAAAACACACCGTCTGCGATCAATGTAAGATTCCTATTTTACGTACGGTAAAAAAATCGCACAGCTTGGTAAAAAAATCGTACAGTTTTCCTAGCAACCGCCTAGCAACGTTCAATACAAACAGTATTGTATTGACCGTTGTTAGGCGGTTGCTAGGAAAACTGTGTGATTTTTTTACCGTACGTAATAGATGATTGATGATCAACATTGATCGCAGACGGTGTGTTTTTAAGTATTTACAGTAGTGGTCGTAGGTAAAAATGTTTACACAAGTCAAAGAAAGAAAAACACGAAAGATACAACATATAAGCCATACTACACTAAAGCAAACACATTCAGATAAATATAACGTAAACAGCATAAAAAAGTAAATATTACGAACATACATTATACGAGTATATCTAAAAACTGGTCAGCAAGGAACTAATCAAAATTGTTAAACGCTTTTCTTAAGATATTTACTAATTCTGGCCTTAAAACAGTCTTAATTTAGTGATCGATTCTCGGATGGAAGTCTATTAAAGAATTTAATGCCAAGCCAACATAATTTGTGCCATCTCTGAATTTCGCTATTCTATGAAATTTTGGTCTAATATTGTGTCTCTCTCTTGTATGGTGAAAATGAAAATTTTCTTGTCGAATAAATCTATTCTGATTATTTTTCATATAAATGAGACATTCAAGTATGTAAACTGACGGCATTGTAAGAATATTTAGCAGTTTGAAGTGCTCCCGACAATCATCTCTGTATTTTATTCCAGCCATAATTCTAATACATTTACGTTGTAAACCAAAAATTTGATCACTGTGAGACGAATGACCCCAGTTCAAAATTGCATAAGTCATGGTGGCATGAAAAGTACCATAATATACAGATGAGTACAGGCTTAGATACTACACGATCCAAATTACGCAGTAGGAAAATATTCTTAGATAAACGTGCGCATAAATCATTGACATGTTTTTCCCAACTCAATTTAGTGTCAAGGTGAACTCCAAGAAATTTAATGCCATTTGAGTTATCAAAGTATTGATATGGCGAAGTGTAAAAAGTAAAGATTGAATTTTGTCAACATTTAAATTCAATCTATTAGCAATAAACCAGTCCTTTATCAGCGGCAGTATCCACTGAATCCTCTGTGAGTTTAATTAAGTTATTACTTGACTTTAAAGCGGTAGTATCATCGGCAAATAAAATAAAATCAGAAGTTATATCACAATTTGGGAAATCATTGATATAGATAAGAAATAGAATAGGGTCCAATACTGAGCCTTGGGGAACTCCATGAACTATTTTTGATAGGGGTGAAGAACAAGAATTATAAAAAACATACTGAGTTCTGTTCGATAGATAAGACTCAATAAGGGACACGCTATTGTCACCAAATTGAAAAATTTTAGTTTATTTACGAGGATTCTGTGGGACAAACAGTCAAATGCCTTAGTCAAATCGTAAAAATTTCCACTGACAACATTGTTTGATTCGAAATTGTTTAAAATAATCGTAGCCAACTGGTTAATAGCTAAAGTATAGTTGACTTTTGTTCCTAAAACCGTATTAACTAGAATGGAATAAATTATTGTTTTCAAAATACTCTGCAATTTGCATTTTTAAGTCAGTTTCGAAAACCTTTACCAGAACGGGAACAAGAGATATTGGTCGGTAGTTTACATCATCTCTCTCACCTTTCTTAAAAACAGGAATAACCTTAGATAACTTGAAAGCTGTAGGAAATTTGTTGAAGCTGATACATTGATTAATTAATTTAAATAGTGAAAAAATTATAATTCCAACATTGGAACATTCAAATCATAAGCATCCTTGCTTTTCTTACTTTTAAGATATTTAAAATAGTCCTTTCTTCATTAAAAGACAACTCTCTGAATTTAAAGGTCATTTGTGATCTCGGGCAGTCAAAAACTCGGAAGGTAACTGCTTGTTTATTAGTAGATGGATTTATATACCTAGTTGTCATTGACGCTTTTTTTGGCTTTAGATAATTCAAGACGATACTTATTGCGATAGGAATGGAAGGTTTCTCTGTATATGGGGGTTGGATGCTGACAATGCACGTCTCTTAAGAAATTTAATTTTTCTCTCATAGTGACAAGCTCTTGTGTAAAACAGGTAGTGTCACTAGATTTGAAATTATGTTGCGTTTTAGTTTTCATTGGTAAACACACCTCAACTGCATCGAGTAACACCTTAAGAAAAAGTTCAACCTTTATGCCTATATCAATACATGTATCACTAATAAAACTCCAGTTGGTTTCCTCAACTTATAACAATCTTAAGCCCTGATCTGTAATAGGTCTGTAGTTTATTAGGTCATGATTGTTACTGACACTGAAACGAGAAAAATTAAAATGAATACCGGCATGATTTGATCATTACATTTATGTAGCAATGACAGTCACTCTAGAAAGTAAAGTTAAATGCAAAAAAGATAATATTTGAATTGTTTTTTTTAAACTTATTAAATTCGTACTACTTCTAATATGCACAGTATCCCAAAAGGTCCACAGAATTAACTTAACGATGTCTTAAATTTCTAAATCGTTGTCGAGATTATATTAATAGTTTTAGCTGAAAACGCCGATTAATTATACTTTTATATCTAATATTTTATGAAGAAAATGAATTTTACCTTCAAACGGTGAGCAAGGACATACTATAAAAAATTCTGTGATCCCAGATTCGGACATCAAATTCTACGATGTATGTGCCATAAATATAGTGTATTTCATGTGATATTAAGTTGACCTTAATTTGACTTTGCAACTTGGGATGAGGGTAAAATCCAATTTGACCTTGGTTTGACCCTGAACCTTGATGTTATGGTCAAACCAAGGTCAGCAGAATATTTTCTCTTGACATCCTTCAAATTTTATCTGAAACTTTTTTTGACAGACATAACTTGACATAATACCCATTGGTCTTTAAAATTCGTTGAACGACTGATTTATCCAAATTCAATTCACAGCTAGCCTGCCGTATAGAATTTCGTGGATTTTGTTCGAAATACTTTAACAGTCTAGCTGTATTAACATCGTTTCTTACCCTTCGGTCAATTATTTTTTTTTTCCGAACAGACAATGCATCTTCATTTCGTTGCAAGATCGCTTCCAATCTTGTAAAGGTTCTATGATCAGGAATGAGGCGCTCTGGATACCTTTATCGATATAACTCCACAACTGTTCTTGAATTTATTTGTGACTCGCCGTAAATTAGCAACATATCAACTTTTTCTGAATGAGAAAACATTTTGTAAGCACAAAAGTTATACGTTTGTAGTTTGTTGCACTTTAAACAACGAACATTTATTTATTTTCGAACGACTACTTGATTCTTCCAACGCTAATGTGATTTTTAGGTGAATTTTTTTTGAGACTTGTTAAGACAATATTGTTTATAATTTTTAAATGGGAAGTAATACAGAAAAATTTCTCTAGTAAAAGTTTATTAGAAAAAAGACAGCTTTTTAACAGGAAAAGAATTTGGATACCTATGTCCCAAATTTTATTAAAATTTGTTGTATCCTCACAGTAGGCCCATACTATCGTGTTTGAGACACCTTGTACATTACGTTTCGCCAACTTGCATTAGAAAAAATATAACAAAATAATATTAAACCACGAACAATAAACTACAAGTTGTGTACTCCATCCACGTTTACAGTGTCACAAACAACTAGAAAATTATATTTTGTCAGGTCAAATCTGCAAATCGCATACGACAAAAGCCTTCGGATAAGCTATCTCTATCTAAATATATCATTTTTCTCATCCCGGTTTGTTTATAAAAGCAATTTCTCGGAGTGATTCTTCTCCATTCCATACCGTCTGTCCACTACTATAAAATTTCCGTTTACTGTCTGCCACTGATTCTCATTTGATAACGGCGGACGGAATTGAAATATGACGTATAACACTAGCGAGATAAGCCCGCTTTTCGGATTTTATGTAGTGCCATTTTGAATAAAAATGCCGCGCGAGACGTCTCTAACACTCAAAATAGAAAATAGCGTGTAATAAACGAAGGCAATGTTTTTGTTATGGCAATAACGTTTTCATAAATTAGTAAAATTGGTATAAAATCGTTTTGTTGTTACATTTAATATTAAAATGTAACAGTTGGAAACTTTGGTGAAGCTACAGAAGAATAACTAAAACTGTTCGGTGTATACGGTGAGACACAAGAAGTATGTGAAAATATAGATTTAAAAAATATGCAATGAGCAATGAGTATTTTGTTATACATCTAACTCAAACAAAAATTTTGCCATATATTTCTTTATGTAGTTTTTCATTTATTTTTTGTTTTTTATTCTTCTACACGTTATCATATTATTCAATGTTGTATTTTATTAATTGTCTTGTTCAAATTTCATTGTGATTTATTAGTTTAGTTAATATTATTTATTTAAGTATGAGCAGTAGCAACCCACCGATTTATGTGTAACTATTGTGCAAAACCATACTTATTGTATCAACTTCAACGTCACATATTACGTGGGTGTTGTATAATAATGAAAACGTAATATTGACAGTTGGTAGAAGGAAGCGCAAAAACAAACGCTTAGGTGGGGAATTCTGGAAGGAACCCTAAATAGTGGAAGTGAGGATAGCGCAGAGTGAAAAAGTAAGACGATCAGTGCACGGTGAAAATATATATGTAGTGAAAAATTATAAGTGTCTATCCGGTATTAATTAGCAGGTAATTATTCTCTAAGTACTTTGTTGTTAATTGTTCCATGTAATCTTATGATTGTGATGATTATAGATGTTTAATGATAATTATTCTTTGTATGTTTAACCGCCATTGTTTTATGCTCAAGGGCATATATTTTTCTAAGGTAAAATTGTTACAATTATTATTAACGCTCATTATTTATTACATGTTAAAATATGTATATATTGTCGTGACTGCCCAGATATTGCAATAACAACTCTTTTGTTTCATATTTAACTTGTTTTATCATGATTACGTTGTTCGAAAAACATGCAAAGCATTTCTTGTGCTCACTTTATGTCATACGCATATAAGAGCTTTGTTGAATTTACTAATATTTTCGCCCGTGGGGAATGAATCTGTAAAAAGAATAATTAAATACGAAAAAAGAATTGCTAAAACAGATCTTCCGAAATCTCAACTCATAGCTGGATTGCCTCCCGTATGGGACTCCAGTACCTTGTGTCATTGTTATTTATCTGTTGTATATTTGTATGAATTCTTATTGTGAATTTTATTGTATTTACTTGACGTTNAAGTTTGTGAAAATATAGATTTAAAAAATATGCAATGAGCAATGTGTATTTTGTTACATCTCTAACTCAAACAAAAATTTTGCCATATATTTCTTTACGTAGTTTTTAATTTATTTTTTGTTTTTTATTCTTCTACACCTTATCATATTATTCAATGTTGTATTTTATTAATTGTCTTATTCAAATTTCTTTGTGATATATTAGTTTAGTTAATATTGTTTATTTACCGATTTATGTGTAACTATTGTGCAAAACCATATTTATCGTATCAACTTCAACGTCACCTGTTACGTGGGTGTTGTATAATAATGAAAACGTAATATTGACAGTTGGTAGAAGGAAGCGCAAAAACAAACGTTTAGGTGGGGAATTCTGGAAGGAACCCTAAATAGTGGAAGTGAGAGTGAAAAAGTAAGACGATCGGTGCACGGTGAAAATATATAAGTAGTGAAAAATTAAAAGTGTTTAACCGGTATTAATTAGCAGGTAATTATTCTCTAAGTACTTTGTTGTTAATTGTTCTATGTAATCTTATGATTGTGATGATTATAGATGTTTAATGATAATAATTCTTTGTATGTTTAACCGCCATCGTTTTATGCTCAAGGGCATATATTTTTCTAAGGTAAAATTGTTACAATTATTATTAACGATTGCCCATTATTTATTACATGTTAAAATATGTATATATTGTTGTGACTGCCCGGATATTGCAATAACAACTATTTTGTTTCACATTTAACTTGTTTTATCATGATTACGTTGTTCGAAAAACAAGTAATAAAGCATTTCTTGTGCTCACTTTATGTCATACGCATATAAGAGCTTTGTTGAATTTACTAACATTTTCGCCCGTGAGGAATGAATCTGTAAAAAGAATAATACGAAAAAAGAATTGCTAAAACAGATCTTCCGAAATCTCAACTCATAGCTGGATTGCCTCCCGTATGGGACTCGGACTCGAACTCGGACTTGGAAGTGTGTATGTCTAATTCGAGTGAGGTGACATTTAGTGAGAAATTAAATAAGTCGGGCGTTATTTATCAGTAGCAAAGGATCTAAATTTATGCCTTTTGTTATCGGTTGTTTTGTATTTATGTTTGGGTAGTTAGAGCAACGATCGTGGGTTTCTCTGCCATGCTTTTTCTCCACAGGAGCTCTAGGTGAGCCTGGCACTCTCATTTTATGTTAAATGGTTGTTAATGTTTTTATTGTTCTTTCTATTTGTCACATGTTTAATTTGAAGACTGTTGTACGTAAATAATAAAGTTAGGTGTATTTACTCTGCTTTTGTTTTATAAAATTAAACAATACTTCCCCTCTTTAAAGTTAGTAGCCAGCGCCCTCCGGTCATTTTAAAAATAGATGTATACAACGTAGGTATTCCTTATGACTATCACATATTTTTGGCCACAACTACGTTTATTTTATTTTTTTTGCCGATCGAACCCGGGGTTGTTATACTACACCATGTAAATGAAATTTTTATAAGAATTTTGAGTTTGCATAAATAAACAGATAAACAAACAAATGGATAAATAAATCAATAAAACAGATGCCAATTTTTTGATATCAAATTTTAAATTTAAATTATTATGAAGTTCTGCTAAAAATTTGTAAATACATATCATTTTTGTGCCAAAATATGTATTTTTCTTAAAATATGGTTTCATGAAAAGTTTTGTGAAACTTACAATAGAATTAAATCACTGATGTTATTGTCTATTATTAATTAATTTATTTAAACTGTCAAATTTGCTTTTAGACATATTTACGCTTCCCAACTATCGTAACAAATGTCGCAAGTTTACGAAAGATAATTCCTTAGCAACCTTTCTTCTTCTTTCTTCTAATTTAATGAAAAGTATTCATTAGTTACAGCAAACATTGGCGTAAAAACACTTAGACGTGAAATATAATCTTAAGAGGGGCAACAAGCCGGTCCATCCTTGAGACGTAGGCCAGTTAAGCCGGGGTAAAACCATCGAAAGGCATCTCGGGCACGCAGAAGATAAATATTTCAAATTGATCACCACCCAGGCGGAATTAGAAATACGATATTTTTATGGAAGAGGAAGCGAGTGGCGGCGGCGGCGCTCTTGCGGGTGAGAAATTTTATTGTCCGAAACAGCTGTCCATCTCGGGGGTCGGCGCGGCTCGGGGTGGCCATTTGCTAATGTAACTCGTCAATCTCGGCCGGAGGAGGCGACCACTTACTAAAATTAGGCTTTTGTCGGATAGAACAATAAGCCCGGGACGGGTCCGCGACCCTTAATGGCTTGCTGTGCGACTTGGGCTGAACCCGTCCAGAAATGTCAAAAACTGCCGATTTACATATTAAACTTTTCATCTGGTAAAAGCACTGCAGAGAGAAAACAGGATAAATATTGCTTCAAGGTGACCTGATGGGTAGCAAAAATAACGAACGCAACACTTTTTTAAAAAATTAAATAATATAGCTATTGTTAATAATTAAGTCATTTATTTGTAACATAATTTTTGTTTTTTTTCTTTGACACTTGAAAAAATTCAAGAAATAATTTCTTTGAAAGTTACTTTATTTAATTATTTCAGTATATCGGGTAACTATGTGATTTTCATTAGTAGGTAATATTTAGTTATATTATTTTGATTTCAGATAATTAATAAAGAATATGAGTGAGATATCTCATATTCACTAGGTCTAGTTCAACGTTATAGTCCGCAGAGTAGTTCTTTCTTCCAATATCGTTAATAGCTTGTCTTTGAAGTCTGATCGGAACCCTGTTATATGTAGCACAAGAAGATACAAAATAAAATTAAATTTGATTTCGATTTTATTAAGGTGTGCTGGAGTCTATTTTTTTGTTTACAGCTTGTGAGATATTTCCATTTTTCATCATTTTTATTGCTGTTTTCACTTCGAAAAATGGATCACATAATAATGGAATTTTCGGAGTCATAATAAACTCAAAGTGATGGTTGAACATCATCTAAGGTAAATAAAATACGCACAAAAATGTGCAAAACAAATTTCTTATAAAAGCAGCTCTAACTTTTATGAAAATATATTCACAGTAAGCTAGCACATGGTATAAAATATGCTTACGAATAATAAATAAAATAATTAATAAACAAGTCAAAATGATTTAAAAAAGGCTAAAATAATAATATTTGTACAAAATGTCTACTATTATTAAGTACTTCGGGCATAATATCTCTGGAAACTTGTTTTTTTCATAAAAAACACATACAGGGTGTCCGCAAATTTCACCGACAACGTTTGACTGCATATTCTCGACGATAAATAAAAACGATCTACGAAAAAAAGTTAATTTTGAGTTATAGGTCTTCAAAGCTGTCAAAAATAAAACTGATTTAATTAATAACTTCATAATCCTGTTACCGATCGCGTTAAAATTTGGCATATTTATTTAGACTATTATGGCGTATTATTTCTTAAAGCTTTAGTCTAATCGATATACTGGGTGTCCTGTGACTGGGAGTAAACTTTTATAGTGGTCGTATTTTTTTAAAACTGGCAGCAACATTGAAAAGGTCGTTTCATTTAGAAAAAAATATTGTCCCTTGAGAAAATCGCCTACAGAAAGCCAAATGGCATTATTTGCAGGTCTGTGCGTTTCGGTTTGCGTAGTAGCGTCACGGATTTAAAACTTTAAGTTCAGGAGGCGATGAAAACAAGATGTTGATTGCTATGCTATCAGGTAATACTCCACACATAATAATTTGCTTCAAAAATAGTTTTGTACCGATAAATTTTGTTTTACAAAGAACGAAGTTGTAAATTTTCATAATTTGCATGTGCGGAGTGATGAGAATCCTAAAGAAACACGACCATAATGACAGTACCTGATAGCCACTGCAATCAACAACTTGTTTCCATCGCCTACTGAACTCAAAGTTTTAAATCCGTGACATTGCTACGCAAACCGAAACATACAAACCTGCAAATAACGCCATTTTTCTCAATAGTGGCTTTCTACAGGCGATTTTCTCAAGAGACAATATTTTTTTAAATAAAGCAATTTTTTCAATGGTGCTGCCTGTTTTAAAAAAATATCACCACTATAAAAGTTTTGACCTCTAAAAAGGAGAGGTAACCGGAGAAAACTCTCACCCAGTATATCGATTTGACTAAAGCTTTAAGAAATAACACGCCATAATAGTCAAAATAAATGTGCCAAATTTTAACGCCATCGGCAAAAGGGTTATGAAGTTATTAATTAAATTAGTTTTATTTTTGACAACTTTGAAAGCTTGTAACTCAAAAACCTAAAATTTTTTATTTAACTTTTTTTTCGTAGATCGTTTTTATATTTATCTGTCTGAATATGCAATCAAACGTTGTCGGTGAAATTTACGGACACCCTGTATATTATACTGTTATCAAATCAAATTCAATTATCATCAACAAATTTTTATTCAATAAGTTTATTCAAATAAATTCTAAACTCTTTTCTATAAAAAATCTTATTATATGAAGTCGAACAATGGTTTTCGATACCAGAAATCTATACCCAACCAAGAGATTTCCTAACTATGCCCATAAATTATGCCCCCAATAACCAGTAAAAAGCCCGAAATAAATAAGTATCCAAAATAAAAACTAAAAATGATGTGTCTTATTATAATTAATGAAAAAACACATACCTGATATATTAAAATTGTGAAATAATGTAATTTATAATTTTTACATGGAATTTAAGTTTGGACCGGCATATTAATTACACTCACTACATAAAAATGTCTTAGATTTACTATATAAGAATTTAAATTTTCCATACTTAATTTTTCTTTATGACTCACATACACATTTTTAATACAACTTTCAATATTTGTGTTGAAAGATACCTCGTATGAACATATACAGATTAAACTTACGCTTCGAGGTTTTTCGATTACAATTTTGACATTCTATTGCCACAATTCACAACTCTTTGTACCTTCTACCACTGCTGACCAAATTAAACTAGACGCAATATGCACCTCTGCAAACTTACGACTATCCGTGCTCACCTAATTTGTCCCGTCGGGAAATAATGCAACCAACATGTGACATCTGCACACAGTAGGCTTAGGTGCGACTCTACGGGCCCTTTCCCTTAACCCTTCTGGGTTCGTAACCCCCCGGTGTGCCACTCCACACGGCCGCAACGCAAGATCCGATTATTTTTTCGAAAGCCCGAGCTGCCCCTCATAAGGGTGGTTCGTTTATACGGAAAAACGACGCGGTTCCTTCCGTTAGCGAGATGACTAGGTGGTTTCGTGAAAAAGAGATGAGTTTGTAAAAAATTGATTGAGATATCCTTGCCAAACAGTCGAAGGGGTAGTTGTAACAAATGATTGGGAAGTTTGTAGTTTTTGAATTAATAACTGCGATTTTGAATGCTGTGAATAGATGTATTCCGATGAAAGAAGCAAACAAAGTATACACTTTTTTTAGTTTAAGAAATGTTTTCAAAAATATTTTATCAACTGAAGTCAGTATCCTTTGTTTCTGTTAATATTTATAACTTCATACGGAATGGGAAGGTACCTGATGAGACAATCCCAAGTAAAATGTGGAAACAAAAAGGTTTCTGCAGTTTTTGTCAAGGGTGATAATAGAACAGCAAGAATGCAACATGTTTCTTTGAATGATTGCATTATTTTAACAATTTCAATACATAAAGTATGTGTTTTTGTATTCATTATATTTGTATATATCATTTTTTGGTTTTTATTTAAAAACTCTAAGATTAGAAGAAGAAATAAATACAGGGTAGCCTATCGAAAACGTACCGCAAGGCATTACAGGGTAGTAAAGAACTTTTCGGCAAAATCCAAAATTTGAATTTGTTTCTGAGGGACCAAAATCTTCAACCCCGTAAGTAGGGGGTGCTATCCCCTAAATTTTTTCAAACGGGAATGGGGGTCAAGTGGGGGGTCATTAGAAAGGGCCTTTAATTCTCTATACATCGATTCTTACTTTTTGAAAATCGATTCATTATTTTAGAAAATATGCAGCTTTGAAAATACGAACAATATTTTTGACGAGAAATGCGAAAATCGATTTAATTTTACTTCAAAACTTACGGTATTAGTCAAGTAAATGCTGAAAATGTTGTCCGCCAACTTGCATACAATGATACAGGTTGTCTTCAAACCGTTGTCGAACATTCTGGAGCACTTGCGGTGTTACTTCGCGACATACATTAATGATTCGTCCTCGCAGATCTTCCAAGGTATCAGGTGGAGTGCTGTAAACTTTGCTTTTAATGTGCCCCCAGAGAAAGAAATCTAAAGGATTTAAGTCGGGTGACCGAGGGGGCCACTCAATTGCACCTCTTCGTCCTATCCAGCGTCCTGGAAACGTCTCATTTAGGTAATTGCGCACATTGAGCGAGTAATGTGGAGGAGCTCCGTCTTGCTGGAAAATCAGTTCGTGTTCATTGTAAGCAGGGTCGTCCTCTATGATATTTGTTAGAGCTGGGTCGATGACATTTTGTAGTAAATCCAAGTACATATCGCCTGTCAAATTTCCAGGAAGGAAAAAAGGACCTACAATGGAATTTCCAAAAATACCTGCCCATACATTCAACTTCTGGGGGTGTTGGGAGTGTGTCTCATGGAAAATCCTTGGATTGGTATCAGCCCAGTAACGACAATTATGGCGATTCACTAAACCATTCAAGAAGAACGTACACTCGTCCGAAAAACACACATTAAAGAGGAAATTATCGTTTATCGCTCGTTCAGTCATTATTTCGCAAAATTGCAAACGACGATCAAAATCGTCTTCATTTAGCTCTTGCACTAGCCGAATCTTATAAGGATGGAATTTGTATTTTTTTAATATTCGTTGGACACTTGTACGACTCACTCCTGTCGCAGTAGCCAATTGCATTGTACTCAGCGTACTATCCATTGCCACTTGCCCCAATACCGCTATTTCCGTAGGTTCATTTAGTACCGGATTTTCAACCTGCCTCTTTTTGTTATGAACGGAGCCAGTTTCGCGAAATTTGGCCACCAATTCGCGAACAATTTTTCCAGACGCATGTTTCTCAGGATGCCGTTGGTTGAACAGTTCGGCGACCCGATTTCCGCATTCATTGTTTTTGAAAAAAAGCTCAATAATTTCTACTCTTTCTGGAATTGAGTACACCATAATTAATCAATTTAAAAGACTCGGCAGTATTGGTACTCTTCAACTACAAGTCACAAGACAGTTATCTAGCAACTTCTTGTGGCCTATCTAAATACGAAACAAAAAGCGGACAATTTTTTGCTCACCAAAATCAGGCTAAAGAATTCGCAAATCAGAAAAAAAAAAAGAGCGAATTCTTTTGAAGGAATTTACCAAGCTAATACCGTAAGTTTTGAAGTAAAATTAAATCGATTTTCGCATTTCTCGTCAAAAATATTGTTCGTATTTTCAAAGCTGCATATTTTCTAAAATAATGGATCGATTTTCAAAAAGTAAGAATCGATGTATAGAGAATTAAAAGCCCTTTCTAATGACCCCCCACTTGACCCCCATTCCCATTTAAAAAAATTTGGGGGATGGCACCCCCACTTAGGGGGTTGAAGATTTTGCTATGCTTTTTGCGCCAAAAGTTGTCCCCCTCAGAAGCAAACTTTACCTGTTTTTGGATTTTGCCGAAAAGTTCATTACTACCCTGTAATGCCTTGCGGTACGTTTTCGATGGGCTACCCTGTATATAAATACTGTATGATAGTGGCTTATTGACAAAGATAATTTTTAATAAAGGCAGAATATAAAATTTAATCTAAATTATTATGGGTTACAATGATTCTTGCATATTTTTTCTCCCATTTGAAGGGTTGTAAGTTCGTAAAAACAAGGCGGATATTTTTTTACATGAAAGTCCATGTTTAATTTTCAACAAAGTATCACTTCATCGATTGCACTTATTAATTTACACCCAGGATAGTGAATTTGTGTACAAATGATTTCACTTTCAGTTTTATTTCCTATTTCCTACAGTTTAAAGAAATGTCTGGTGTGTGGGAGTCAATTTTACACTCCTTAACAAATATTTCGTAGGGTTATTTTTCGATATAGGTGCGGGATGAACCGAGTATGCAAATTTCTCCGGAATCGCCTTAAATCATGTCGAAATTTCGTTATTCCACTTGACAGACCCGACATGACGCCCCAAGTATCGGAAGTTAAAAGGAACGTCCAAATTGGTGGAAAATATTGTTACACGCCTGGTAACAGACGGATAGGGCGACCTTCTGCTTGCCAGGTACAAAGTCTATCGCAGAAAAAATTCGACTAGATGTGGGGGGCACCTTGGTGGAAATTCTAGCTAGGGGTCGCGCAGGTAGAAGCGAGAAAACGTGAGAAAAAGTGTAGAAAGTAACGGATTCTTTAACTCTTTTTTATATAGCATTGTACAGGATGTTAGTTTGGACGGAGGTCATATTTATACAAAGGCTACCTTTGGCAATTAGAAGCTCATGTCATAGGTTTGTTTTCTCAAATTCCGACTTGGAATATGAATTTTTTTTAAACCTCTTTTTCGTAATTTTCATATCCCGCCACTGCGTTTCAAGGAACAGAGCTTACTTCACTAATATCACTTTAAATTTTACTAAAAAATTGCTCTTCATAAAGCACTACATTGCCCCACAAATTGTATTTCGATTTCAGTAAAAACTAATGGTTGCAGCAAGTCGCGAAATTATCACTGTATTACAAAAATTTTTTCGCAAACAGACAAATTGAAACCTAAAACCTGTGTAAACAGTGATCAAGCTTTGGTCGTAATGAACGTTATTCCCTGCCAAAAGTGCCAAAGCCAAGCTTTCAGACAAAACCAAACTTCACATCGTAAAATAATGTTCATTTCGTGCGTATCATTCACGGTTTACTTGGAAATTTAAGACCTATTTGACTGATGCAGTGGTTCAATAAGAAAAAAGAGTAGGTACCGTATTTTAGTTTTATGATCTGCCCATAACTGTTTATTTTGTGACCATAATATAGTTCACTTAAACTAGGTCAATGTCAGAGATATCAAATATACCTCAGATTCACAAACCAAACACAGTACTTTAAGAAAATACATAGTAACAAATACCTTTTATTAGAAATTTCAAATGATTATTTTTATTTAATTTGAACATTTCAAAAACAGCAAAAATATTTATTTTAGAACATAAATTAATTTTGCTTAGCTTTTACTATACTAAAAAATATTAGTTAATATTTAATAAATCATGAAAAAAATATAAATTTTAGAATATCTTGACAAATGCGTATATATAATCGAGTTCGGGGGCTGCCCGGTAGTGGCGTAGACGAGAGATTCTGATCAGTTTTCTGGGAAACACATGGTATTACCCCTTAAGAACAGCATCCTTCTTAAAATTACGTCTATATTGTAAATGGTTGAGTACTATATATACCTACGTAGCAAATATTTACATTTAGTACGCCTTGTATATTTATGTACACAAAAAATAAAATATCATAAATTTTTAATTTATTTTGCTTTCCATTGTGATTTCACTGATTTCCGCTATTACGATATCGAAAAAGTGAATGCATACGCATTAAATATGTATAGATAAAAAGCCCTTGTTACCAGTATGTTATTGTTATTTTTCGTGGAGGTAATATTAAAGTGATTTAGGGGAAAACATTGGTTTTCCTCATAAACCAAGATTTTGTTGTAAGGAATTATTAACGACTTTTAAATGGAAATCTAAAAATACCTAAGAGGAATGAAAATAAAGCCCCATATGCAGACAGAAGAGAAATCCAAGTCGCGTTATTAAATATTAAAAAATATGCATAAGCAACAATATAATAAGAAATATGGAGACAAAAAAGTCATGAGTCATGAAATATGTAACAAGAATTAAATGACCTTTTCCAGCGGTCGGGAAAGAGTAAATTCGTCCGGTAATCGAAATTCGCCCACCCACATTTTGGCGCATTTTGTCCTACACCATAAATTAGAACCCTTGTAAGACTGATGTTAACAACAAATCATGGTAATAAAACCACTATGAAAACCACAAGAATAGTGAATGAATACGTTTCTGTCAAATGAAATCGAACAGAAACTTGGGATATATTTAAATTTTTTTCAAAATCTGTAAATATTCTATTTTTTTTATTGTATCGATTTTAATTTTCATTTATCCCGTCTTTGGATAGGTAGATTTGAAAAAAATACGATTATTTATTTTTATTAGTTGTTTTGTTTAATTTTGCAAGAAATCTTAGCAGCAGCTGAAAAAATTTTGAATTTGGCCTTAAAAAATTCTGAAAAAAATTCATGTAGACCTATCCGAGGGCGAAGGTTTTGAAAATGTCATCGAATTATATATGGGACGTCGACTGGGGAGGGTTACGGGGTTCCGCTACCTTCTCAGTTGAATCTTCCGTCAAGCGCAGTTAGCGCGTGGCCGTCCGAAATAAGGAAACGAGCTCAGACGCTCAGAGGTCCTCTTTTCGTAGGACTCGTGTCCCTGCATTAGCGGGGCTTAGGACTGTTCGCATCAGAGCTCGCGACAGATTGGCTACGCCTAATCCCGTGCCCGATATTATATATTTTCTTTCCTTGGATGGGTTCATATTGATCATATCCTCTGTCAAAGGATATCGCCGGTAATACTCTTGCCGGGATGTTGTTCTTTTCAACGTGAACGGTGGATGGCTGGATCGGAGATTTTTGCTTCATGACCGATTAGAGCAGCAGTGATGAACTTATGTCATGGTGAGTGGCAAACTGTTATGCTCATTGAAATTATTTCAGTAAATTGTCAAAGTATTGGATTAATGCATAACTTCGTTGTGTTTTTGTTTAATTCAAATTCAAAGTACATGAACTAATAAACTAAATAGGTATTATGGATATGCCTCCTCCATCGTTTACGGTTGCGTCCCAACGATCTGATAGTTCTTTTATTCCATATTTGAATGACAGAAGATTCCTCAAAAGTTGTTCGATAGAGAATGGAAAAGTTGAAAATCTGATGGAGCAAGATCAGGGGAATAGGGCGGGTGTGGAATTACCTTCCAACCAAGCTTCTGAATAGCCGCTTTTAGCAGCATGAAGCAGTAGCAGTATGAAGGCGAACATTATCATATATGATCACTAGATGAAGTCTTCCCAGTCTAATTGTGGCTTCAAGACGGCGGAATTGTTGGTAATAAACTTCAGTAGTGATTACGTTATATTCCTCGCAAGCAATACGCAACAACAACTTACGTGGATAGATTTGCTCTGCGAGTTGACTTTCCGTTAGGGCCAAGCCATTTTTTCTGTTCTTGATATTGACGTATAGGTATCATTTTTCGTTATGTTTGTCTGTTGACGAACTAAACGATGAAGAGCCAGTGAAGTGACACACGCTGATTTTTTGTTGTTTTCGTTCAAAATGTACTGCACCCATGCACTCAACTTTCAAGCATTCAAACGATCTTCATCAATGGTGCTCCTAAACGAATAGAACCTATGGAATCGTTGATGTTAAAATAATAAACTTTTTGATACTAGAAAACCATTTTCCTACTGTACCTTTCCCAAAGGCGTTTTCTTCGTAAACGACACAAATGATTCTATTGGCATGCGATGACTTAGCTGCTTTATTGAACCCAACTGTAAGGATACATTTAAAATACATGTTTCTCCTTCACTTTCCATTTTCATTTACAAATAATAAATACAATCTCTACACAAACATACAGGTTTAAAGACTACTTTATTCAACAATGGTGCGTTATCATGACATATATCAAACAATTGATTTCCAAGGCACTCTTGCCATAGAAACTATAATTGCTAGGTACTTATACGTTATTTCATAGTCCAGTCGAATTAGAGTTTGAACATAAAAAAATGACGGTCATAAAAGTGTTAAATTTTTATTTTCAAAAAATTTTACATTGATAGTTCATGTAATAAACGCGTTGGTAACAGTAAAAATTAAAGTTAATAAAAGTTTAACTGTTTCTTTAATTGTCTCTAAAATCCCTATCTGATACGTCCAATAGTTAATTAACAATTAACGTGATATAAAAAAGGTTATCTTGTGAACAAAGAGGCATAGGTGATTTCTTTTTTTTAATTACCGTAAAAATAAGCTGTATTTAATGCAAAAAGAGCTAATTCCCGAGGGGCTCTTGCCTGACCCTTGCACATCCTACTTTTAGTCCAGTCATTGAAGATAAAATACAGCGTTACTGTAAAATTTTCCCAAACAGCACCGATTTGCACCAAAATTTGGATATAGGTTCTACTTACCCTCTACTTCAAAGTTGACCCAGTGCCGGGTGTTGCTTTTTATTTTTCAGGGGTGAAAACTAGCCCTATTCGAAAATAATTATAGAATTGTAGATTCGAGCGTGTAATAGGTTGAAATCATCTTTAAATAAGTAATTATGATTAATTGATCCCTAAAAACCACCCCCTAGTAATCATTAAAAAATAATGTTGAAAAATATTATTCAGCAACTTGGAATAATTTAATCACTATAGTGATATTAAATTAAGATTTCTTTACTGTTTTAATTTTGTATTATTTATTTATAAGTTTCAACCCTTATAAAAACCTCCCCTTGCAAAAAAAAATCGAACAATTATAGTAAAAAATTTTTTTTGGGTAGTTCAAAATATAATACAATCTTTTTATTATTTAAAATGTAATGTATTTATTTATTTTCAAACCTTAAAAATATAGGGAAAATAAGAATTTTATTTTTATATGGATTTTAATTTTTTTATTTTTATAACAATTTTTTTTTTATTGCAAATAACATAAATAATTAAAAATCCTCTTCACTCTCGTCTTCCTTTTCTATTCTATTCCTAAAATTCCTATTTCCATTCCTGAAATATAGCTATAATGATAATGTGTTCTGATATCTGCAAAAATCTATCATCAAGCCCTTCAAAAAACCATTTTGTGGTTTTTTCAAGGCCTATAAGATCAAATAAGTTAAATTTTCTTTCAGCCCTTATTTTTGTAAGGGTTTGAGCTGGAAGGGCTTGAACAAGTTGCTATTTATGAACATATGCAAACTTTAAACGACCATATCTTACTTAATTTTTATCCTACAGAAAAAAAAAACAAAATTTTCAAAAAAACGAACCTACAATTTTGTACTTTACAAAATTCTGCATATCATTAATAGTTTTTGAGTCATTTTTCCAAAAATACAAAAATTCTCTTTTCACTTCAAGCTCAACTTTTTTCAAAATTAAGCACTTGAAGTTGGTCAAACTTCTAGAGCATATTACAAGTACATAAATAAAGTAAATTGTAAAGTAGTAACGATTATTTTCAATTGGGGTGGTAATTAGGGGTTGATTTTCACGTTTTCTGTCGCCGAAAAAAATATGAACCAACTTTATTTTCGTCATAAGTCGCTTAGGTTTGATGTTAGAGACTTTTATAAAAAATAAAAATAAAGGTTTTTTCAAGCACTTCTTCAAAGGTTCTATGAGTATTTCCTGAAAAATGCATTGATTTTTGGTTATTTTACGTTCAAACTTTCAATTTTGGCGTTTGACGAATAAGAACCAACCTTCAACAAGCTATTACTCCGTTTTTATTGGGTCTACAGACACCGTAAACACTATTCTTTTTGTTTTTTATAAGCTACATTTTTTATAATGATTTTTTATAAAATACTTACTTTTTTAATTATTCGCGAAAAACCGTCTGAAAAAGTGGTTTTTTGGTTAAAAAATTTACACCTTTACGCGCGAATAAGTCGAAAAGTATTGACTTTCAGATAAAACTTTACAGAACAAAAGTTGCTTAGAATTAGTCAATATATCCATTCCCGGAGTTATTTTCAATGAAACATTTTCCACCCCAAGAAATAGTGGCATCTACCCCCGGTACAAGGTCAACTTTGAAGTAGAGGGTAAGTAGAGTCTAAATACAAATTTTTATGAAAATCGGTGCTGTTTGGCAAAATTATACGGGAAAATGATCATTGACTGGACTATTTTTGTTAATTGTAAAGAGCAACTTAATTTTAACTTTATGAAATTTTTCTTTTTCTATGCGTTTCTTTGGATCAATTACCTATATTATATATTATTAACTTGTAAAATTAACGTTTAGTAATTAAACAATTAGTTGCAAAAAATCTAACGAAATTAATTAATAAATACCTCGAACNAATTTTAACTTTATGAAATTTTTCTTTTTCTATGCGTTTCTTTGGATCAATTACCTATATTATATATTATTAACTTGTAAAATTAACGTTTAGTAATTAAACAATTAGTTGCAAAAAATCTAACGAAATTAATTAATAAATACCTCGAACAACGGCCAATCGAATCGAATCAGCCTTTGAAACACATGTTGGTCATTGGATTGAATTTCATCAACATCCATCGCTTTTTGCAATAATAATGCGCAATTTTCTAAAACTGAATTTTCCGCGCTCGACCATTATTTTACAGTTAACAAATAGGTGAAATATGACTTTAGGTACTTTAAATTGTAGGTAATTTGATTACCTACAATATAAACTAACTATAGTCTGTTTGGAAATGAAAGAGAGTAATAAAACCCCGAGATAAGAACCGGCCATGGGCGTGGTAATATTTCGTTTCAGGTAATTATCGGGTAACACTAATGCTAACAGGTAATGGGTGTACATTAGTATATTTTACTGGATACATCATAGGGCAGGAGCCAGTGAAATATACTAATGTACACCCATTACCTGTTAGCATTAGTGTTACCCGATAATTACCTGAAACGAAATTTNCATCAGAATATTCAGAGGATGAATTTTAATATACCTACTTTTTTATTTTCTTTATTGTACATTTATACAATACTACATTTACTCACCATAATTTGAATTTTCAAAATACATATATTTTTGTGTGGAATAAAAGTCTATTCATTAAATTTAAATAAATATTTTGATAATAATATTGAATAATTTTATTTGAATTACTAAAAACCCTCTTAACCCGGTTATGATGCTTAAAGTAGCCTCATGTTTTGAAATGCTGTTTTTATATTGTTTACTTATAAGAGAAATGGACCGAGAAATTGAAGCGGCATAGGCAAAGACGGATTGTCGGGGATTAAATTTTAGGTACATGCTACAATTTAGTACAACCCGGTCACACAAAGTTTTTTTAAAAATACACCTCATCTATACCGATAAAACATAATATAAAAATATTGAATATAAGCACCAGTACTACATTTATTTACGATTTGCATACATAATAAGCTTTTATTACTCTCTTTCATTTCTAAACAGACTATATAATTTTCCGATAGGTCGTCTAGATTTTCATGGGCAGTAAAAAAAGTGAAAAAACACGTAATTTTGCAACTTATTTGTAATTTGCCAACTTAGCGTAACTTCTTTCGAGGTAGTTTTTTTTATATACACTTCATTGTCATAAAGTATAATCATTTTTTATAAGTTTTTAAGGTTCTTCATTTAATTCAGCTGGGCTATCGGTACAATGAATAATTAAAATGCTTGACGTCACCAATTAATAAAAAAAATCTTTAAACATACCCAAATATAGGTACATACTTCGTGATTTTAAAATGAAAAGATAGTAGAAAAAATGACAGAAAAATAACTCTAAAGATTTCAAATCTGACGAGCGGCTTTTATTTTTGTCTGTCCAAACGTATTTACATTTGACAGACTTTTTTATATAGAGACTCAGATTTGAATCTTATTTTAATGTTTTCTGATGCCGTTGGTATGTACTTTGACGTATAATATAGATGTGATGGTGCTTTTAAAGGATTCTAAAGTCAACTCCAGGATTTTTAATTTTTGATGTATGTATTTAGATGGATGGTGATGCATAATCAAATTATTATCCACAGGCAGGTAAGCAGACCTCAAAAATTGGCTACGGAGGGAACCTCACGGATATCGCCGCTCAAAACACGAATTACTCTGATTTATATTGTTTTCCAAAAGAAACACGGGGTATGTGCCACCGTATTTCGAAAAATCGGTCTATTTGTCGCTGCTTATAATTTGTGTAATCAGATTCAAACGTGCTGAGGACTTTTGCATTGAGAGGTTGACAACATCGTGCCAATAGGGACCTATCTACATTTTTACGGATGATTGACAATACAGGAAATCCTCCGCTAATGATCACGTTACAAAGAGGCTATTAATCAGCCCAAATTGCGGCACGACACCTGCTGGCGCATCGCGCCAGACACAAAGGCGTCCCCGCGCGTGTAATCGAGAGCCTTTATTATGTGATTTTTACCCCAAACTACACATTCCGTCCCCTGTTGTGATATTTGCTTTTTGTTGGAAAAACACTATTTCGGCAAATTCGGCAGGCGGAGTGTTTACACAAAATATAAAAAGGGTCTCTCTTTATGTGTGTCTGGGGTGCGACGGGGACGCAATAATACTGTTACAATTGACTTTATTTGGAGATTTGTGTGCCGTTTACAAGTAGTTTTCGGGTAATGCGATTTTATCAGATTAATCATCGGGAAAGGCACTCGTGAAATTTGAGGTTAAGGACTCTTCGGCGGCAGGTCGTTGTATCTGATCAGATTTTATCGGGACGAGTTTGTGGCGTCTCGCAAGGGGTAAAAACAAATTTGAAACTGAAATATTGGACATATTTAATGAATGACGTAATTTTAAGGACGAGGCCAGATATACAGATGTTCCTAAAAATATTTATTTATTTAATGTAATCTGCAAATGTTTAAATATGAAACATTTTGAATATATCAGAAGTGGGATATACAAGAAAGATTTTCTTACAATTAAATACATTTTTCATTTATAACAAAATGGTATCTTATTGTGTAAACTTCTTTGTTAAATTTTGTTTAAATTTGATACATTTTTAATAAACTGTAGATAGATTTTTTGCTTTAATTTTTTTCCAGTATTGTATTAAAAAACTACAATTGGCAGCAACACAAGCGACGAGCCTTCGCTTCGCCTCAACAACTGTCGTACATTTTCAAAAATTGCTGGCATTTATGATTCGTTGTCTCAAATCTGCTTTATTTTCTACTGGTGTTTCATTTTTTTTAAACCATGAATACCTATAACAAATTATTTTAAAATTAAATATCAACAAAAAAAAATATAACTCGAGAATTGTTTATCGTGTAAAGAAAATGCATTTGAACTTTTTTATTAAAAATATAATAGTAATTAAACGCACCTATTAATTTTTTTGAAAATCCAGTGGCGTAGTTTTTCTGAGGGTTTTAATGACAAAGCTCTCCCGAATCTCCGCCATTGGTTGATAGATTTATATAGAAGTATACCCATTATTACCTTTCATTACACCATTTCTCCAAGTTTTGTCCATTTATGTCAAACAACTTCAGAGATAATTGAAATAATGTGATATTTTTCAAAAACTTTAACGCCCTCTATCTTGGAAACCGGTAACTTTAGGGCCCTGGTTTATTAAGGCTTTTAGGAAATTTGTGATTTACAGAAATAAAACTAACCCTGACACTAAATTTTCTGACTCAAAGGTATATTCCTAAGTTAGTTGTCGTGTTTGTTAAATTTCGTATAAAGTAAAACAGACTACATGTCGTTTACACAACCACCCAAATTGCATGTTTGTCAAAGGTATAAACAGCCGCCCGCGTCCCCATCATTAGAACAGTTTAACCGTAAATTGAAGGCGTCTCAGTGTTGCCAACACTTTTTGTTTGTGTGTAGGTACGTCGATAAAGATGACAAAACTGTGGCAGGTCTTTGAAGTCAAGTACTTAACCAGCCTCTTTAAGTATATCTAAGCCATAATTGCGTTACTAGTTTTATATCATTATTTTTAATAGTTAATAAAACATTGTTATTGTATTTGTTTGGAAATTAATTTCGAATTCTTGAATTCAAAAATTAAATCTCTAATAATGAAAACACATCATGAATAGGGTCGTATTTTTTTATTATCGATTGTGTGACAAAAAGTGGCAGAAATTGTAGTATCGCAATTTATTCCTTAAAAGTTTTCTATTGAAATTTTGTTTATAAGATTGTGAAAGTTAAACATACTGTCAATTTATTTGGTACATTGAATGTTAATGAAAACAGAAATATAAAAAAATTCCCAAGATTGGTGTCTATTTGCAAGAAGCTCCCAATGAACAATATTTATGGAATTATCCTCCATTAACGAGGATAATTCACATTACTTTCTAATTATGATGTTTTCTTCAGGTTGATATAAATAAATAGTCAGAAATGAGAAACCACAATCATGGGAAACAAAAACATATTTTTGTTCTATTCACTAAAATGTCTTTGTGACGCTTAGGAGACAAAATTAAAATGTCTATATTTTAAGACAGTTTTCGAAAATTGTATTTTTAAATTTCTGTATACTTATTATTTATGGTTCCGGGATAAAATTTTTGTTTAGAATAACGTTTTCTAACTATCACAACTTAAAATCTAGGTGTGTATAGATAGAATAAAAAATAAATGTAGAAATAGTGAAATATTTTCATTCATTTGATTTTACAGCAATTTTCCATGACGCCTCCCTCACCCTCTCCTTTTGGTTTCCATCATATTAAACGAATATTTACCGGTAAATTTGGACCTCCTGTATCAAGAAACCCCAAAATTCCGGCAAGACAATGTCGCGATTGGCAACACTGAGTCAGCCAGCGACCGTAATTGAATTTTTCTTCAGGGGGGCACCTCGCCACATAAAGAAGAGGACGGACAGCTATCCCGGCGCAATATCGGCCATTCCCGGGTCGGTATGGTAATACCTCGGAAGGCTGGCCGCTCGCTGATAACAGAGGGTCGCCGGTCCTTCGCCCCCGCCGCCCCCCGCCTACCCCCCGACGGGGATCACGCTCTGTCTGCCTGATGGCCTAGGGAGGCTTTGCCAAAGTCCCGGTTTATGGGGCCCTTTTTTATCCCGTTAATTAACCTGTTTTCTTTCGGGAAAACCGACGCGAGGCAGCGGAGAAATGCATTCCATTCTTTAAACGAAGCTCTGAAGGTGGCTCAAGAGGAAAGAAACGTCAATTTACTCAGTGATTTTAGATTTAGCAGAATGATTAGCGCGTTATACCATTTTTTAAATTATTTTAGACAATTTGGTTTGAACCAATTTTTGGCAGTAATTTTGTAGATTATTTTATATTTATTATTTGTACTGGTTCATATTTTTCTTACATGATTTTTAATTTTTTCGTTTGTTGTTTGCACTATTTTGTTCTAATGTTTTTTCTCATTGTTTGCTTCACTTTTAAGCTGTTGTACTGTTGACCTTACATTTCACTTTTTTTCTTCCACTTGTTTTTTTTTCTGTTAATTGTGACTTAATATAAAATTGTAACTTATCCTGTAATTGGGCTCAATTATATCTATTTATTTCAATAAATAAATAAAATAACTAAATAAAATAGATTATATATTATAAAGTTTCCTTATACAGAATGTCATCAAAAGTGAGGTTTAATTCGTAGTACCTATACTTATTATGTTTTGAAATAAAATAGTCAAATTTAAACTATATATGCATAATATTTTAACAACCAATTTCTTGAGAACATGTACCTTATAGCACCTTTTAGACAATACGTCAAAAAATCTTAAATATCTTCATAAAAATGTTTCTAACCTCTTCCTGCCGTTGTTAGTTCTATCTTCACCAAGAAGCTATTTCTATGTAAATAAATATTGAGTTTTTACTAAGGGATGAACACCATAGAAAATGTGTATACCAAAACCAAATTTGTACAACTTTTGTCTGCGAGGTTATTCTTTCCGAGCATGCGCATTAGGCATAATACGGCTAATGTTAAATTTTTACTTTATTTAAATTTAGGGATATTCTTTTATATAGTTTTAAGCATATTAGTACATCTATTTTACGAAACACGTGTTTGTCGTTCTTAAATACTTCTAAATCCTTGTTAAAATAAATTGATTTTAAGTTCTAATAGCATCTATGTAAATAAGACATAAGGGTCAGATTCAGTCTGTACAATTGCAACTATGACAATTTATTGCGGGTTGCCTAAATATGTGACGTCACACTAAAAGTCTATTCATGTAAACTGTCATATTTCACACTTACACCATAATTCATTAAATTCGCTTAACGGTCATAAAAAGAAAAACACCGACCGTGAAAATAAAAGCAGATACAAAATTTTATGTCGCCTCTTCCGACGAATGATCGTACAGTTCAGGGATATGTAGCTCTTAACAGAACCGGACTCATTTTACTAATGCAACTGTGAATATGTTCATTCAAAATATATCACAGTAAAATAGTATAAAATGGTAAAAGTTAAATAAAAAAGTTAAGAGGAACACGTAAAACTGAAAACACACACTACAATCTTTAAAGTTGATAGAAAACTTCAGTGTCATATCGACTATCTTGAGAACAGAGTAGAAAACAAGACAAACAATATTAGAGTATAAATATTATAAATTATATTGTGACCAAAAAAATAAGAAGTAAATTAGAACAAACCTTTAAACGCTAGTAAGAGAAAAACCTGATTTTTAATGAAACCCCGTATTTTTACATTCGATAATTCTTATTTTTGTTTCCGGTAAACTTTATTATTACAAAAAAAAAGAACAAACATTCTCATTTTTTTCTCTCTCTGTCTCTCTTATCAGTCCTGTCAACATTCTAGCGTTAACAAACTTTTCCTACAATCCATTTCTGATTTTTATTCATTTTCGCCGAGGTTCTTGTTCGTAAGTACAGAAAATTTAAAACTCTAAACATGTGGCATATTAATTTATCTAGTGTGACATTATGATTTGGGATAAAAGACGTAAAGTACTGAAGCAAATATTTATCATATTGCCAAAGCGGCTTCATCCGCATACAAACCCGCCCCCTAGGACTCAGACCCCGGCAAAAACCCTGCCGAACGCCACGGACCGGATGAAGATAGAAGGCTTTGCTCGGAGCAGTTCAATTTCGAATTTATGGCTTTCGACTTTGCGTATCAGCCCGAGAAGGGCCCTATATTAGGCGCAATGGACCAGCGGTCACAGCACTGCAAGGCTAGCGTTTTATTTACTACCCTAAGACACGCATCCCTTCGGACATAATTGAAATTTATTATTTATCTCGCGCATTCGGAATTCCCATTTTAGGGCACTCAAACGTCTAGTCGTCGATATCAGGTTGTGTCAAAACACCGCATTATCTGTAATTCGTACAAACGTGCCTAAAACTTATATTTTATATTCACAACTTTGTCATTACAGCATGTATAGTTCGTTATGAATCATCTTGTATACATTTATGTTGATATCAAGGTATTATTCAGACTAGATAAATAAGGACGAAAGAATTAACATGATTCCTCGTTGAAAATTAAAGAGTGTTATTGAGGAATTGAAATATCAGAAGTGGGATATCAATCAGACTTTTCGATTACCTGACACAGCAAGTAAACTGAGCCTAAATATAATCAATAACCGTTTGCCTGCTTAATAAACCGGTTTTTTTTTTCAATCCTAACGATCACAAAATCGATACGGGACACGGTGTCAAACTTAATGCCCTATCTAAAACATCTGCGGGCCTTAATGCCCCGCACCGTATGCAGAGTATTATAATGTAGTAAAAATTATGCACACACACCCAGTTAAAAAAAAAACTACCTGAAAAAGGTTACTTCGACCTATCAGCCCTATCGGCCGAAAAAAAGGATTAAGTGTCCTGATTTACCTAACGTATTCGATCAGATAAATCTACAACGACACTCGATTCGAGGGCACTAAAAACTTATCTTGATGACTGCGTTTTGCGTTATTTGAATATGTAGAATTGAGGTTAGGACCACGAGTGCGAGGGGGCTGATCAAATATCGCAACGGCTGTATCGGGAGCGGATATATCCGATCAGCAACAGCTGTGTTATTGGAAATTTTTGGTTGACACTGATAAAAGCTGGTACTCTACTTTTAGTTCACACTTTGACAAGAGAAAGACCAGTGATTTTCTTCGGAATACCTAAAAGTTAATAGTTGTATAAACGTCAACATATAATAATTGAAATAAACGTACACGGAAAAATTGCCTTGTAAAAAACTGCTGTGTTATCTGTAGTCCTTCATTTTGAGTGTAAAGCTGTCATAACTGTAATCATGTAAAAAAATATTTATAACAGAACATAGAATAGTCTTTCCAAGTCAGTTGAACATACAAAAAAACGCCTGGCAATAAAATTTAATGAGTTTCATAGGCGTCCCTAAAAAGTTTTCTGCTAAAGGTAAAAATTATAATAATTTGAATATAATATGTAGAAAATTTTAATTATTTATGTCCTCAAACAATTTTATTGTATTGGTGGTAAATTTCGTTTTGTTCCGTTTCAAAAGGTCTCCAAAATGCCATGTTGTGATAATATTAGTAAACAAAATATTCCTCTTATTTCTCCCTTTTGCAATTGTAATAGAAGGTGCTTATAATAAATTAAAATTACCAGAATCACACCAAATTCCGTATTGCTGCACTGCACTGCTGGGCAATTTATCAACCACTCGTCAACTGCTGAGATTTATTGCCCAGTTGCCCAATGCAACTGTGTTTGTTTTCTTTTGCCCGCGCTCGCATTCCTCAACTGAGCGTATACATTTCTACCACCTCCACGTTTAGTTCGACCAGACCTGTATATGGGTAGGTATGGCTAAATAAATATGGGAACAGGTTTTTCAAATATTTCAATGCCGAGTTGCTGCGTCAGCCACCGAACGTGGTACATACTGTCAATATGTTGGTTCTTCAATTGATATCGGAAAGACTATACAGTCCGTTCGATATTTGTTGAATAGAATCCAAGAAAAAAATAAGCCAATACAGTTCTGTTATCGGACCTACTGTAACAATTTACAGCGGCAAGGGCGTGCCTTGAAATGTTCCGCCAATGTCTTTCTACTTTCGAGTGTCGAATGCGGTTAATTTCAAGAAAGTGACACAGGGACCTTCCTGGAATTCTACCTCAAAAAATATCGTACGGACTGTATCTATACAAGGTGTTTTTGAAATAAGGGCACGAATATGAGCATCTTTTATCAAGCAACTGAACTGTTTTCGAGAAAATTAATTAACTTAACCATAATGTAACCCGACCCTGTGCATCTTGTGTACGTGCGTATTGCAGTATTACTTAGCCGGGCGGCATATAAAATGTTTTCTAATCAAGAACTAGCAGCTATGGTGCTAATGTACGGAGAATGTCACTTTGTCACTTGTCGTTTTGCGTATTTGCACGTGTGCGGACTAATTTTGACCGTCGTTTGGAAGTACATGGAAACAACTTTGAACAATTTTGTAGAGCATATCGTCTGTTGGTAAGTAATTCGTTTATTGGTTTAATTTTTGTGTTACTTTTAATCGAAATTTGAATAAATTTCAGCATTTTCGAACACAAATTTTAAACCATCAAAACCACCATCAGCGCTTTGGCACTGCGGCGCTCGCTAGCTTCGATATCAAAGGTACAGCTGGTTGCCGCACCAGGGACGGCTTTATATTTGTTTAAACCTTCATGTGAAAATAAATTTTTTTTTTCCATTTAAAACATAATGCTTGTTTTCATGCTCTCTTTTCAAGTCACAAACTTATTTCAGAAACACCTTGTATATTGAATACTATACGTGCTTTATTTTGAGTTTCCTTAGTTTTTCAATTTTTTCAAGCTTTTCTAATTTAAAACCGAAAAAAAAATTTGCCTTTTTTCCGAATATTATTTTTTGAATTAAGTATCATCTCAAAAATGTTTCCTAAAATTTTCTACTTGATTGGGGCAATGGTTCTTGAAATATTGATAAAATTCCTGCCTCCCATTCCCAATAAAACACTTTGTATATGAAAATAACCAACAGAATTTTTGTTTTTGTTTTCTTAATTCAAGATAGAAAAATATTTTAGACTTACCCCGCTTTACATGTTTTGTTTCCATATTTTTGTCCATTTCTTATTTAGTGTTCTTTGGCTTCATCATACACTTTTTCTAAGTATTTCTTGGCCTGCTTCACTTTCTTCATCACTGTGCTCTATTCTTATGTTTTCTTCATTCTATCCATGTGATTAGATTATAACATTTGTAATTTAGATAAAAGTATTGAATACATTTTTGTTAAAAAGTGGCATCTCATAAATTTTTGTTTTAAATTTACGTTTTCGAAATACTTTGCACAATTCTATTGCCTCTACTTTGAAAATGAGCATTACAAATACTTTAATTGTCTTTTGGTGTGTCTTGTTGTCAAATCAATACGTTGTAGTATGTGTCAATTTAAAAAAAAAATTGTAGTTTAGGAACCGAACACCAATAATAATTAAAATTGTGGAAACGTGATTTTAACATCACCGAGGCGAGTGTGCCTTGTCTTGAACAAATGACTGCAGAAAATAACGGCGTCTGAGCCCCAGTGTGACGTAATGCATGCCATATGTGTACAGGTAAATTTCCTTTGTAAGGGTTGGACTTTTTATTATATTAAAATCCAAGTAACCCTTCCGAATTAATTCGAGGGACCCGGAAGGAAGAAAAGGGCCTGCAGGTAGATTTTCGGCCTACTGTTCCATTGAAAATCGAAATTATTCCAGTTGCTCTTTAGGTGTTCACACATACATATCTTGATGATAGGTATATGTGGAAATTACGAAGTCAAGTTGGCCTGGAGTGAGTTGGAAGTGTTAGTTTGAAGCTGATAAGGCGCGCAGTTTTATATGAAGACGTTTGTGATGGGGTGTGGATTATGAGAATATCCAGTTTTCATTTTTGATATGTCTAGATTAAGGTAAGTTTTTTTTTTAATTTCATAAAATTATAAATATTATCTACGAATTAGTTTAGAGTTACATAAAAATGCCCTTATTGCTGCTACGTTATTTTTATTCATATAACATTCAACTGCTCTGATCTTGGTAGGTTTCGTATTTAAAAAAACTTATGACCCGATGTGTAGGACATTTTCTTGTGATTTCAAAACTACTCTTAAAATAGAACACTCTGTGTACTTTTACATATTTAGACAATACTTTTTTTTTGTCATAATTACAATGATAGATCTGTTTCTAATAATAAGGAACATATGGCCAAAAAAGTATGATAACAACAAACTTTTGACCATATCTCGCTTATTATTAGAGATAGACCTATCAAACTTTATATCACAAGAGCTCCATCCAAATATGTAAAAATATACAGGATATTCTGTATCAGAATAAAAAAAGTTCAGATTTGAAACCACAAGAAAATTTCTTGCCTAACTTTATTTAGCCCATATCATTTTTTTTCTAAATACGGTTTACGGTTGAGTTTTTAAAGTATAAAAGACAAGGGGAGTAGAATATTATGTGAAAAATCCTGTAAAGCGCATTAACAAAAAATAACAAATGAAGTTCAAATATTTTTTGTTAAATAGTGTCTAAGATTGTGAATATTCGCAAACTATAATTGTCTCAAGATTACAAATAATAATTTTACCATTATTTTTTTAGATAACAATTTTTTATTTAAAATACAATAACACCATTATTCTGATTCTCTGGCTTGGCCTACTGTGATTTTTTCTCTTATTAAGATTAAATTTAAATAAATGAGAATATACCAGAAACCGTTATCTACTTTATATACAATTGTATACAATTTAAGGATGAATTGATCTCAGTGTAAAATAATGTTTTTGCATTTCTGATAAAAAAATTGCTAATAAATTTATAAAAATATTGGTAGAAAAAAAATCGTAGCAGCGTAGGATTTGTAATCTTAAGGAAATTTTATTTTGTAAATACAAGCGTCCTTATTTAACAAAAAATATTTGAACTTTACTTTTTCGCACTATATTAATGGTCTTTACTTACATCTATGAATTGGGCTTTCTTCTATAGGTAATAAATAAATTGTTACTTTTTTAAAACTGGTTATTATAAAAATAATTCTAAAACTATACAATAAGAACATATAGCGTAAAAATTTGACATCTGCTGATTTAAATTATATAAAATTTAGTTTTTATTTTCAAAACACTTAGATTGTGACAATAGTTGTTGATGTCTCTACAAGTACTTGTAGTTTAGTAGCTTTTGTACTGTTATTTCTCAAAAAATTTACATTTTGGAATAGTCAGTGAAATTTAATACATTGCTGTATTAATAGTAAATACAGTAGTAGATACAGATGAACATTCATGGATGATCCCAAACTAAATTTGACATCGTTTTCGAAATTTACACTTTCGAATTTATCAAGTGAGCTTTTCAAGAGCCAAATCAAAATTTTTGTTTTTTTCATCAATTTCGTGGATTTTAAATTAAACGAAATAATAATATTATTATTACAAGCTGTTTTTTTGCAAAAATTTTCTTTTCCGATAATTATTATGTCTCAGTAAAACCAGTACCACAAAATCGAAACTGACATCGGTTTACCCGAATCTCGTTTACTTGATTACTGATTGTTAGAAGAAAATTCCAGAGTTCATTAATTTGTCCAAATCGACGTTTCCCTTAACAATTTATAGCATTTGGTAGATTTTTTTTAGAGAATTTTACAACAACGAACGGTAGTGTGTAGATATATTTCTTCAGTCCATAAATAATTTTCTGAAAAAGTAAATTATTCTCTATTTTAAGACTTAATTAAAAAAAAAAATTGTAACAACATAGAGCAAAAACTTTCCGTTAGCTTTCCTTGTAGCTATTTGTTTAATATTTGTAAAATCTACAATGGAAAATCAGTATAAACACAGCATTCTGGATATACCATTCGTCACATAAAAATCGCTTTTGCTTTAGCATATCTAATAAAAAATCTAGTATTTTCGATTTAGTGTAATTTGAAATGTCCTCTGATTTGTGTCTTGCTGTTGGGAATTTTAACCTTCTTCTGTATCTTGTTCCATCACATTTAGTAATTCTTGTCTTTTACTCGAATGCTTATAAAAATAACCTTCGACAGATATTTCACACTTGAGTCGTAATATTTTAACACTATTTTATCCTTAATATTCACAGAATTTCTCAACATGTGGCGACTTAAACAAAGTGATGATACTTTGTAGTTTGTATTAATTCATCTATGGCACTCCAAAATCTGATCGGTACATGTTTCTGCTCTAAACTCAAATTAACTTATCGTAAATATAAAAATTTTGACATACTTTTTCGCCAATTTTTGAAAAAATACTATTTGATACACATCTGTTAAGTCCTTGAATGGTTTTTTTACTCGTTAGGCCTCGGAACCTAGAATCAGAAGCAACTATAGTTTATATCCTGACCAAAAATTACTTATTGATTTCATTTGTAGACTCTTTCCGTTTGACAAAGTTGCCACGTCATCGAAACTGACCTTATTACCCCATCCAATTTTATCCAAACCTCCTCTAGAAAGATAAACCCTTCGAGGAAGGCATTACGGAGCGGCCACGTCCTCTAAACTCTCCAGTAAACCCAGAAGTTGTATCCCCCGGTGGCCGGCGGGGGACGAGGGGGGGCCAGCGCCGAGGTCCTTTGTAAGGAGCGCTAACAAGCAGGACTGCGGCGACCGTACAGAAAAGGACTAAAAGGAGCTTTCATTAATGTAAAGTAGGATTGATTCAAGGAGCTGGGCTACCTGCTGGCGAGGGACAGGGCCTCGGGTTCGGACAGTGCGCGCGCATGTGGCCGCCTCGGCCGGACACTAATCGATAATAAGAAGATCGCAAAGTAAGCAAAGACTACTCCCCCGGATGGACGGACGATCGACCACGCCGTGGACGGCGCGGCGGCGGCGAACCCGCATTGCCGGCGTTCGTTATCGCAGCCGTAACGATGAAATTTAACGTTCGTGTTGTTATTGCCTTAATTAAACGATACAGGGTGTCCCAGGCGAAAAGAATTGATGGTATGCTTTGATCCGCAGAGAATGGCGGTATTGAAAGATAGTGTACGGACAGCCTTACTACGAGACATATTTATCAGTATGGTAAAATAAAAAATAGCTAAATAATTTAAATATTTCTCTTAGATTTAAGCGAGCGGTTCCAATAAAAGACAAATGATTTTAAATATTCAGTACCTGCTCTATCTCAAGAGTATGCAAATAATATCTAACCCCACACTGATGGTATTGCGGAAATACCTACATACACTATACACTACATGCCTTAACTAGTATTGAGTTACCCACACTAATACCTAGTAAATAGCTATAGATTTTTGACAGATATATTTTCCAAAAGTTTTGTCATTTTCAAATGCAGATGAATAACTACTATTGTCAGTATTTTCCAATCTAACAAATATTCAAACTATTTTTTACGTTATTGTATTTATTTGGATATCAGTGGTGCAGATATAGGCAATCGCTTTAATTAATTTAATAAAAAAAGCACTATAACGCTGTACCAAGTAAATATGATTCATTTTTCCCATGAAACTTTTAATTTTAAATGAAAAATGTCTCATGATATTTATGATATCACTCTAGGCAAATCAGTGATATTGTGACAAAAATACTAGTAACAAACTGACTGTGCCATTATATAATAGACAGATTGTAGATATATGCTTATATTATGTTTCCTACTCCAATTTACCATTAATGTATTCTTTGGAACAGAAAAGTACATTTAGTAAGAAAACTTTAAAATTGACGTTTGATGTCAAGATTTCGCGTAAATGTCAAAAAATGCAGGAATAAAATAAGGAGTGTCCACAGGTTTCACATCATTGTGGCTCTGTGTATCTATTGGTTTTATTTATTATGTATCACCACTTACAATAACTAAACTATATTATAACTAACAATACTCAAAATTGTGTACCTATGCAAGGTGTGGCGTTCTATCTTCGCGTTTTTTTTTTTGTATATTAAAGTTCATTTATTCAACGAAAATGAAGGCCGACCTGTGTTATTTATTAAAAATTTTGGAAATGTTTTTATGCGACCCGAGATGCAACCTTATAATTTAAGTCGGTATAATCTAATAGGTACTAGTAATACTAAAAGAAGGTTAGGTTACATTATCAAAAATTTGTGCAGTCAACTCATTTTGTATTTGTATTGAATTCATTATTCACTTATAGGGGCCGATGAAAATCCTCACGCAATTAGGGAAACTCATTTTCAACATCGGTTCTCGGTAAATGTTTGGGCTGGCATAATAGGCGATGTACTTGTGGGTCCCTATTTCTTTGAAGGACGACCAAATGGACTAACATATGTTGACTTTGGATAATCGGTTGCCTGAATTATTGGATTGGACGCTTTGGTCCTGTGCCGTGGCCACCTCGGTCATCCGATCTAATGGACTTTTATTTTTGGAGTCACTTGAAGTCATTGGTTTACAATATTCCAATTGCTACGATGGAAGAATTGCGAAACCGTATACTTGAAGCTGCCGACACAATTAGGGGAATATCTGGAATTTGGGAAAATATTCGCCAGAATTGGGTGCGTTGGTGCCATGCTTATATCTGCGCTAATGGGGATCAATTTCGCCTCCAACGCATCCAGAAACGTTGCAAAATAGTGCATCAAAAAATTCAAATTGCAATTGTGCCAAAACTATTGGTTAGACAGCGTCAGCTTTGTGCACACTTAAGGTACATATAATTCACTACTTTTGTGCACAGCGTCAGCTTTACAATTTAAAAAATGGCGAAGTGACGAATTTTTTAAAAAACGCTAAATTTTCTGAATTTTCCGGGTTTTATTCGTTCCTAATTATCTGATCGGAAGGATCGACCTCTCGTTTTATTCGTATTTCGATTCTCTACAAATTATCTCCGTATAGCATTCAGATTGCTTCGTTAATTTAGGTTTTATAAGCAAAAAAACTAAAAGAATTTAGTTTTTTTGCATAAAAATGTTTAGGTATAAAAAATGAATTAATGGTAAACTAGAGTAGGAAACATATAAGCATATTTCTACGGACTGTCTTTTATATGAGGGCACAGTCCGTTTGCTACTAGTATTTCAACAAACAAACCTACTGATTGGCCTACTCACAGTTTCAGGCACAATCGATTGTTTTATTTTACATAACATGGTAAGCATTTGAATCACTAGAACCGTAGAAGAAATACATTTTTTTTAAGACTGTTTCGAAGAGGAAGTATTTGTGTAAAAATGTTTTAATGGAAAAACTTTATTTATTTTGAAATATACATGTTGTCTGAAATTAAATATGACTCAGAATATAGTATTTAACACGTTGGTATTTCGTATTATATATTTTCATGTAAAAAACATGTATAAAATACTTCAATGGAAAAAAATGTAGTTTCTGATAATTAGTTTAATTTATTATTGGAACTATTATTGTTCTGTTATTTTTAAAGGCATCGACAAAATTGAATCTATTATGATTTGGATCAACAGAATCAAATTTAGTTCACGATTCTTCAACAGATTGTCGTTTTGTTAAGATTAAATTTAGTGTATTGCATATTTATTTAAGCGATTAGCCACTACTATTGGCCAACTTAACAACATAAGACGTGAGGAATGTCCAACGCTAATGTATTGATGCAAGTTTCTCATTCAGAAGCTTCTACTTTCTTTTTAATAACGTTTTGGATTATTCTAATGAAATACAAAAAATAAGGAAAGTAATTATGCTATGCTATCTGGTTATTTCAATCCTGTTAATCAGATTATCATAAACCTTCCAGATGATGATAATTCTGATGGTGAAAATAACATTTTTAATTTGGTTAGGTTTAAATTTTAATAAAAATTTTTGAAACCTAGCGTAATAACAAAATATATGAAAAATACATATTAACCAGCGAATGGATTTACTGTTAGGGTATTAAATCTCCTAATTTTTTATGGCTTTCAAGGAACAGTGTTGATTTTCGGTTGGGAGCGGAAACCTTATAAATTGGCCTTAATTACCGAACCTCGCACTCAATTATTAAGCCGCACAATATCCATTACTGGGGCGACTAATCAATTAGGAATGGGCCTCGGTCAGAATCCAAGATGGCCGCGCGGACACGTCAAACAAAAACTCGGTGGATGAATAGGCTCCGGAATTAAAAAGCGGGGTCCTCGTCAGGTCGGGGAAGGCCGTCTGCACCCTCGGACAGTAATTAGTCATAGGGGGTGGATCGGCCCTACGCCCGACGGCCATGTTGCCGTTGGTTGGGAAAATATTTGCGTCCGACTGCTCTTTTAAATTTGATTTCGTACGGTTGATCGACGAATTTAGGTTTAAATAACTAATAGAATTTTCTTAAAACAAGTAACTATCGGTAAATTGAATATATTAGTAGAAATAATTTAAAATAACATGGCTTTACCAAAAAATTACCTAAATTTTAATGAGAAACAAAAAAGTTGTATCAAAAAATCGGTTTTTATATCTCTACTTCAAGAAAACCAAGGAAAAAAGTTATATTCATAAATTTATGATGTTATTTCTGCAGTATCTATTTAAATCCGAAATATCCACCATTTCTTGGGTACCTTGTATAGTGTCTAATTAATTTCAAGTCCCTGTATATCAAAATTAATCATTTGCGTGAAATTTTTCACGGCTGGCAAAATACCCCATAAATAAAAAGAATAAGCTTTTTCGATACTATTTAGAAAAGTGTATGTATTGCAACTTGCAAAAGCCTCCCATAATTTTCAGACGGATAAGCTTCTTAATTTTTTCTCACTTATTTATCTACACCCTGTATAATAATACAGGCAATCAGTTTGTCATTTCTAAACAAGATTTATTCACCAATTTGTTTGAAAGATTTGAAAACACGGTTACGTAGTCAATATTTTCCAGAAGTGTTTCTCTGTTTCCGCGTGAAAATTTCTGAATTCTAATTCCGCTGGCTACGGAAACGTAAAAACCGGATATCGGTATCCATTTGTGTTAAGTGTAGGTGGCAAAGCTCCTGCCCCCGCTTTATAAATGGCAACCCAACGGAAGCATCGCCTATTGTCGGTCCTCCAGCCCAATAAAGTATTTGCAATCGAACCTCGCCTCGTTAAGGAGCCCTTTGAATCGCGGAAATCTAGGTCGACGGCATTTATTTTTTAAATAGGACCGCGAAAAGCAACCATATATCAAAAATCTCTCATACAAATGGTCCCGATGATATGTCATTGTGAAATACGCGATATTTCAATGTCCGCGGCCGCCTCCCCGGCAATATTTCACTGGTCCACCACCCAGCGGCGGCTCGTGACAATATACAGTCGGCAGGTCATCGCGCTCGGCATAATAATTTGTAAAAATTTCGCCAGTTGAAATTGTCACAATAAGGTAGAATGGAATGAATCTATTTAAGACAATGCATCAGAATTGCAATTTTCCAATTACTGATTCTTATTGAAAACATATATTATTAGCTTTCGTAGTGCACTATTTCTGTTAGTACATTTTTTATCTACTGAGTTAAAGAGGAAAAAAATGCTTTATAATACATAACTATTTAACAAAAAAAAATATGCCTAAGTAAAAATACTCCTACATTGTATCATTTATAAAATGTCATCAGGTCAAATCGAATAAAGTTTCAGTTTAATTTTAATAAAGTGATATGCAACTTGATTCGCAATTAAAGTTTTACATAACATTATATATTTAGTTTTCAAGTTTTCTGAATTTATAACACATTTTTTGTTGTTTTTCTGATTTATTAAAATGATGTAATAATTCTACCAAACAATATCTACAGATTATTACTATTTAAAAACCATTGCTTTTCATTGAATTATGCATACCTATTTACAGTTACATAAACAAAAATTACTTTTATTTTTCGAAATGAATTACCAATTAAAACGATAAATGGACAAAATAAAAATCAAATATTGTGTTTGTATAATATAGTATTTATTCATTTTGTTGTGGACAACGTAAGTCAATTAACAGCTATAGAAAACTAAAGTGCAGCAGGAGAAACAGATTCAAAATAGGATTAAAACCATTTATTTACTAAAAGTACTATGTTTTATGTATAAATATTTAATAAAAATACTGACTGGTATATTACAAATATACAATATAGTTGCAAGAATTAATGTCAAGAAATTTAAAAGAGCATGATACAAAAATAATTTTAGAGGAATTTATCAATATTTAATATGTACTTTAATTATAACATTTTAATGGAATCATACTACTAGAGATTTTTGTAACTTTATTTGGAAATTTCGTTAAAGTTATCAGTAAATGCAGACGCAAAGTAATATTGTAGGTATACCTTAAAGTAATTCTGAAATTTTCTATAACACAGTCCGACAAAATTAAGCCGATCACCCTCTAATCTAGAAAGAATGTACTTTTCCGAAGGATTTCGGTGCGCTGAATTCGAGACCGAGTTCCAAATTTCTCAATTCGCTCTGGTTTTCGAAATATCCTAACCTAAAAGTGCCAGAATCGCAATTTTTTGACATATTTGAGGTTATATTATATAGATAAGTAATTTCTTTTGCTAAAACCATTAATAGGGCCTTATATTACTATATTTGCCCATTAAAACGTACTTGGATTTATCCCGATATCATTTTTCGTCTTTGAGAAGTCGCATGTTAAAATTTAGTAGTAGACTTATTTCTCGATTTTTGAATATATATCCTGACAACACAGCACCACAAACCCCATTAATAATTTCAGCAAAAAAATGTACCTTTTCATGTAAAATAACCTGAAATATATAAAAAAATCGCGATTTTGTGACTTTTAGGTTAGAATATCTCGAAAACCAGAGCCAATTGAGAAATTTGGGCCTCGGACTCGAATTCAGCGCACCAAAATCCTTTCGTGTAGTTAAGTGACTAAAATTTTGTTGACCTGTATAATTTATAGCATAACACGGTGACACTAACAACTAGCGAATAAACTACTAATGTGATTAGAAAACAACAGCAAAATAATATTAAACTATAATTTTTCAAATTAATAATTTTAGTAGTTTTCATTTGTAAGATTATCACGATTTTACCTATTTTTATACACATTCATGTACAAGTAAAAAATTCTTGTACGGTCCTGACCAGTGTTTGTCCATTCAAGAACATTCGAACTTCTGAATGAGATCAAAGTGCCGACAATGGACTGAAGCTACTGATTTAGGTACATATGCTTTGATTTTACAATCGTATTTTCTATTTTACAAAATAAGCAGGGTCAGGACAATTTCAAATTTTTTATAATGGTTATGCTTAGGTATATGAAAAAATATATATTTTTTTCTAAATCATTTTGAGTTGACATTGCTGACCCCGCGGTCCCTGAAGAGCCGCCACTGCCACCGCCGCCAGACGCCCCCCGTACTCCGCCCCATTTGCATACGCGTACTTTCTTCCTTTGAGAAAAATATACCCACTCAGCCGGCGCGAGTTGGCGCTCAGCTACTCCAGCCATACATCACCATCAGCCTGATATTGATGGCTGGGAAAGCGACTGTCAAAATCTCACACACGCATAATATACAAATTTGTTGTTGTTTATTTACCGAGAAATTTATTTCATGCTTTATTTAGTAAGGCCGGAATTGATGGAACATCCGGCACAGCTCACTCAGACGCAGTCCAGGCGCGAATGCAGCCGTCATACAGGGTGTTCCGACTTGGAGTTGGTAACAATACACCGTCGAAGAGCGGGCTCATTCAATAATATTTAATTTATAGCTTTATACAGGGTGTGACTTTGAACAGGAGTCATATTTATACAAACGCTTCCTTTGACCTTTAGAAACATGTATAGATAGCTTATTTTTTCAAATTCCGTCAAGAAAATTTAATTTTATTAACCTGTTTTAATAATGTTCATACCCCGCCGTTGGACAAGCTAATGTAACTTTAAACTACGGCTCGCTTTAGTCGCAGCGCAGCGCGTGCACAATTAGGAACTGGGCTGTGCATTGTTGTTAAATCCTACATTTAAAGGAAAGGTTATTAAAAAGCACATTCTCACACTACTCGCCATGAGGTACTGCTCTTTCACGTGTTAATTTTGTTGAATTGGTGTTCGCCATGAGCCCTATCATTCCACAAATACGAAAGTTTAATTCATTTAAGATAAATTATGAAACATAACAAGTAACCTAGCAGAAAACTCAAGAAGTAATCAATAATGATAAATGAAATACACAAAAATAAATAAATACTCTGTTTATTCATCCGTTATTATAACATAACACTTGAAATTTAGTGGCTTACCTTCGAGTACTGGTACCAGGATCCTCTCCCACAGCGTTTAAAATTTCCTAGTTTCTTATTTTCTGAATTTGTTTCCGTCCATCAGCGTATTGGCGTTCAAAGATCCCATAATCTCTTAAATGTTGAAGCAATCTGATAAACATTTTCTTATTCTGTACTTATAAGTTCGCGTAATCTATCTGATATCGTCTTCTTTGCTCCTGACAAAAAGTAGTTTCTAACTATATCAATTCTTTCTTGATTCGTATACATGCTTCTTCATAATATACAAAAACTTGAAATTAAACACACAATTACACTGAACACTGAAATAAATAACTTTATAAGAGTATGCAGGGTGTGGCGTGTATAATCTATAAAAATTAAACTACAGTTTCCTAATGATATTTGTAATAGAAAAGTCTTATACGAAAAAGTTCTATCTTCGCGTTTTTTTTTTTTTTGGTAAATTAAATTTCATTTATTCAACGAAAATGAAGGCCTATCCTGTGTTATTTATTAAAAACTTATAATTTAAGTCGGAATAAAGTTAGGTTACATTGTCAAAAAATTTGTGCAGTCAACTGATTTTGTATTTGTATTGAATTCTTTATTCACTTAATTATTAAATATTAAGCATCGTCCATCGACCCATCAATGTTAAAAACTGAAAGATTCCAGAAGAAAGTTTTTATTTTGTAATTCCACGATAGTGACAGTGTAATTTTTATAAAGAAGTAAAAATAAGAATAGCGCGCCGATTACAATAAAAACGAGGTTCTTATTTCTTATTTTGCTTAATTTTTTTAGTTTGTGCACAAACTAGTTTTACAATGAACCGAGAAAACAATACATTTACTATTTCTGAACGTGTCGATATGGTGTTAGTGTATGGTGCAGCCGGAGAAAATGCGCTCGCGGTGACTAGGTTGTACCGGAAACGATGGCCACAACGTCACCCCCCATGTGCAAATAAAATCCTACAGTGCGTTCAGCACTGTGAGATACGGGAAGCGTTATTCCTTGAGGAGAAGGACGTGGTCAGCAAGTGAACCTTAATGTTGAAGATGCAGTGTTGTGCCTGCATGCCTGTAGCCGCGCTAATGGGGATCAATTTCAACATTTTCTCTAGAAATGGTAAGATTTATTTCATTTTGTTCTATATTTTAATAGCTTACGGATGTGGTTTTGTTTGCGTACTCTTGCAGTAACAACAATGCATTTAAGATCGTAATTACTATTAATTATTATAATAAGAAAATATCAGTTTTTTTTAAATATCCATTTTTCTTAGTTTGTACTTTTGCATTGAAAAATTCCCCAAAAATTGAGAAGTATCTTTCTATCTTTCAACGACTATTTGTTTACGCGGCTGGTCTACAGCACGTAACTCATCGTTCAACACATGGACAGGACCGTTCCAGAGAAAATATTTTGATCTATAATTGAACTTTAATTTACAAATAAAAAACGCACAAATAGAACTTTTTTTGTATAATTCTTTCAGTTACAGAGATTATACACGTCACACCCTGTACAGTTACACCACACAAAGGTACTTTATGAACATCCTAACTCGAACTGATAAAGTCGAAGACTAAACAAAAATGTAACCAAATGAAAGTATTCAGCCACTCCCGTATTAGATCAGGTGCGAGGACAGTCGACGTATCCGTTTTCAAAGACATGCCGCAACAGAACAGCAGTTTTTTAATGTTCGGCGCTTCGTCCACATCAACATAAAAAAATATGGTGACTTTAAAATAACACGTTGTAATATTAAATTATCTAAGAGTTGATTAAAAATAAATATTGACAATTTCCTTTCTCTGTAGATACTAATATTAGTTAATATTTAATAAATCATGTAAACATTTTAATTTTTTTTAGAAACGATAAAATGTTTTTTTTAGTGTTCAACACTTGACTTTAAAATAACACGTCGCTAAGTTATACAAATGCAATCTGTTTTACAAAATTATGGTACAGTTTAAGTTATTTCTCTTTGTGCAAAACACTGTTTTAAAGAGAACGCCACCATAAAAAAATGTTTTCCAGGGTAGTACCTGTATTAGAACTACCTAAACAGTAAGAGTGTCAGTACTAACGTCTGCAACTTCCAAATCCCAGAGACGCTCTCGCTTTCAATCCCCGCCGAAGTTTCGCGGAATTATTGAATAGGATCTGGCAACTGCTGTGGTCTCCGAACAATATGCGTGGGTCCATCTCGCCGGGGTTGTTTGTGGAGGGCGCGGGGCGAGGGGGCCGGGGGAATAATGCCGAATGAGATGATTAGTTTAATGTGCCGACCTAACTCTCCATCGCTCTGCTAATATTGATTTAAATTTTACTTATTGTTTCCTTGGTCCGTCGCTGTGAACTCGAGATTAGTGTTTACCTGAACTTGCCGAGGCCTGGGGAGGGCCTCCGGATCCGAAGATGATTTATTCCGATGTCGAGCCGCGTTCCGGGCTTTGAATTTGAAGATTCTTTAACGTCGTCGCAGGTTTGGCCGGTATTACTGCATATATACGAGCAGGTTGTATTAATTTCATCACAAGTACATAAGCTTACAATTACAAAAACAGCCGAGTCCACTTTTCATACACTACTATAGGGAACGTTAATTAAGTACTTTATTTTCTTTGAGTGATTTTAAACCGAAAAGGTTATATAAAAAACATTGATCCGCAAATTGATAGTTTTCAAGATATAGAGTTGAAAATAAAAAAATATCGATTCTAAAATATATCTGAAGAAGTTTGACGTCGAATGATGAAACTTGGGCTAATGATTTGTCTAATTAAAGATAAATGTTTACTGAATTCGCTTATAAATACGTTTACCAGAGGCGGAGACACGGGAGTGCACATTCACTAAAAACCCTGGAAATTCCACGCCACTGGATATTTTGAAAATTTGAAACGTTTGTAGTGTTTCCAAGAAAAAAAACAACTTTCATTTTATTGTTTAACTTTTATTAACGTTACCAAGCATTTTATTAAACCCAACATAAATAGAAAATAATTAGGACAATTTTTTTCTGGTACCTCTAACGAAATGCAGTTTTCTATGTCATTGCCGTTTTTGAAAGTATCATAATTATAATTATTTAGAATTATATTTCCAGCAACATCCTATATACTTTTTTTATTATTTTACATTTGCGAAGTGTTTGGGAACCTTAATATCTGTTAAAAATGATTTGTTTTTGAGTAAAATTAAAGATATCTGTTTTCTTGGAAATACTACAAATAGGTACGGATTAAGTTTCCCAAATATCGTGGCGTCGAATTTCTAGTTTTCAATGAAATCGAATCCCTTTATCTCCGCCACTGGTACACGTACTTAGATCTGCATTCAATGGATTTTTACATTTAATAAGATAAATTATTAGCCCAAGTTTCATCACTCTGCATCAAACGCCTTCAGAAGTATTTAAAAGAATATAATTTTTTCATGCCCTGTGTCTTGAAAATTATCGATATGTGGACAAATGCTTAATCTCTGCGTTTTCACGCTTTTCTTCTGTACTCTGATTCGTAGGAATTTATCTCAGCTCACTTAATTTTATTTCATTTTGATTTATTTTAGAATCTGCACTGAAATTTAAATATTTTTATGTTTCAGAGAGATGTAACCATATATGAGGCTTACTACAGACGCCATATTGTATGTGGCGCATTTTGACACGTTTTGAATTTTTTCTTACAAAACAAATCAATGTGGAATACTTTTCTAGAAGTTCATATTGTAAGTAAACTTTTTATGGAAAATTTTTCTACTATACTATGTTTTTATACAGCTAAGCTTTCTTTTTATATATGTAGGTATAACTGGCTTGATTACGTTAGAGATTTTTGAGTATTGGATTTTCGCACCTTTACTTTCACTTTTCAGAACTAAATACTTTTACATCAATTTTTGTTACACAAATGCTTTTCCTACAATCATTTTGATACAATTCTTACTGTTTTTTTCAAAAATTACATAATTTTTTTGCAATTATCGTCACTAAGACTTGTTTTTCTCCTTTGATATGGAATATACAGGGTGTTTCATAATGATGTGCAAATATTTTAGGAGGTATTTACAAAGTAATTTCTGGGGGGCTACTTAATATATATTTTTTTGATTTGAGCCCCCCCCCCCTGAGAAAATATTCAAATCTCAAAATGGCCGAAAAAATTAGTTTTAATTTTTAGTCACGAAAACGGTTAAACTTAGAAATTTGAATTTTGGTACACGTTAACAACTAATTGAATGGTATGTTTTGGTAGTCTTTTTTTTCTGGTTTATGAAAGAAATTAGCACCCCTTGGTTTTATTTCTCTCACAACTTGTTTCTACGTTAGCCAATTCCACTCCAAACAAGAAAAATAGTTTTTAATACTACATTTCATTTGGAAACTTTTTTTACTCTTCCCATTTTTTCGTATACTTAATGGTTTACAAGCAAAAAAATAAATTATTTTTCCTTGCCGATTAGATACACATAATTAGTATAACAGTTACTAAAAGTCATTTTTGACATGATCTTTGCAAAAATTCTTTTTTTATTAATGGGAAAAGCTGTGCAAATATAAACTAAAAATTTAATAAAAAAATGAAAGCTAATTTTTTCGGCCATTTTGAGATTTGAATATTTTCTCAGGGGGGGTTCAAATCGAAAAAATGTACTGGAAGTACCCCCCCTAAAATTACGTTTTAAACACCTTCTTAAAATATTTGCGCATCATTATGAAACACCCTGTATAAATTGTTATTTGTTATATTGGAAACTGTTCTAGCATTATAATTAAAGTTCAGTGATATAATTTTTGCTCAAATTGCATGTTAAAATTCAATTCAATCTTGTAGAACATATTTTATCTGCTTTATTTGCTATTTTCTCTCACTTTTTAAATGAATTTCAGTATGAAAATGAACCTTTTTTTTCATTTTGTTTGGTAATTGTATCTATTTTTATAATTTATTAAACGTATATCACCACGGTAGCATAGTCGGTCGAGCATGCGGTGGCAAGCATTTCTCGGCCAGACTTCCTATTCTGGTCAGGGTTCGATCCCTGGTGTCGGTACTGGCAATGTCGATGGATAATGGGTGTTTGTCCGCGTATTTTCAAGTGTAGCCCCTTAGGCTTTGGATTTGGGGGTTGTCTCATTTCTGTGGTGTGTAATATTTATATGTTTGAGATTTTTCATTAGTTTACACCCTCTATGTTTTAATTTTGAAATTTAGATCGCCGCTTAAAGTTTCATACTTTTTCAATTTTCTATTAGTTTTTTTCTTTACTATTTTCTTTCCAACTTGAATTGAATTCTTATTATATTAATTTCACTGTTGGTTTTTCCAATACATACATCATTAACGTCGCGTCAGACGGATAGAAATTTGTAGCCTTTATATATGTATATCGATACTTTGTTAATAATAGTAAAAATAATTTTTAGCACAATCAACGATTATGAACAAATATGTGGAATATTGCATTGGAACTAAATCCTAACGAAATAAAATAAAAGTGCAAACTAACAATAAGTGAATATTGTCCCTTGGCCCCTGTGATGTCTGCTCGTATTCATTGTAGTGCCTAAGTTGACAATTGAATACTGATTATAGGTCCTTCGACTTCTCTGATACCTTTCTAGTAACATGTTATGGCATTAATACTGTTCAATTAGACTTTTTCGCTATAGTTCTAAATTGGGCCGACTAGAACACTGTCTCACTATTTTTGTGTTTTTTTACTGTTTTGGTTCTCTGAACACACAATTTGGTCTCAGAGCGAGAATGAATATGTGAACAATTTTTTTGCACAAAACTAGGGAGCCGAAGCTCGTTAATAATCCAAAAATATTTGAAATCAGTCAAAGGGGTTGTAGTAATTGGGACACTATGTATAGGATCTAACTCTGTGCTGGTAACAATTTATAAAAAATTGATATATTAGAATAGAAAAAGTTTATTTGGTATAACTGATACAACGCACATATACGGTTTGGCTACATCTTAAAGTCTTAGAGCATGCATGCAGGAAGCATCGCGTGTTAAAAGTATAGACGCTGTAGAGAGAAAGGGCGATAGCTTGGGTACTTGCTCTCTCCAATCATTGAACATATGCTTTAGCCAATCACGTGCCTGCCCGACAGAGAAAGATAGTACCCAAACTATCACTTTCTCTCTCTGTCACTCGTCTACATTATCGCCGAAAGCATGCTTGCTCCTTATAGTATATGCTCTAAGAGTTACATACAGTAGGGCATATACAACTTAAAGAAGGTGAATGCGGTGAATCGTACTTTGTACTGACTAGGAACATTATAAGCAGAAAACAAGAGTCGACGTTTGATCACACCTCTTGATGGCTCTACCAATTCTCGAGGTGGATCTTCGCTGTTGCTTCTTGCCTTTGGTCTCTCTGGATTTTGACGATCCCTAGTGTTGTCTTGCCCTGTTGTCGAATACGGTTTAGTTTCTGGATTTATGTTCATCACATCGTTCACTGGTCGTGGCTCGATTTTTGCCAAAAGCAGCATGTTCTACCTCCTTTATATTTTCTGACCTTCCATCTAGAAAAAAATGGTAGACTAAAGTTGTAGCAGATTTGCTTACGATCTCAAAGAAATATGTATAAAAAACAGTTGCTTTCGGAGATATAAACAAAGCTTATGTTTCAACACTTTGACAGTTTGCACAATTCTCCTCTAAATGTATTTCCATAACTTCCAAAGCTAATCACCCCGAGAAGACAACATCCCCCGACCAAAGCATCTTTTCCGATCCGCCCAGCGGCATTTTTTACAAGACACACACACACAACAGACCTCAGCTACCGCCGATATTCAAATGAACTCCCATTGTGGCCGGCCCCGCTGAATAGAATTCCTTATGCTTGTTAACGTCGAACCAGCGAAGGGGGAGCCCATTCATCTTGAAGACGCGTGCCGCGCATTGTGTGGGTCAAAGGCGGACGCGCGGGGCGCTCGAGTCGACGGGGTGCGGTCTGCTCGACTGACCACCCCTAGTGGTCAGTTCTACCCTTCGGAAGACACGCGCGTCAAATAGGAAATGGGATCTGCCGGTCAGTTTGACGGGATTATCAGAATAGATGCTGGATGTTCAAAGTTACATAATGCGATTTTATTTATACGGGGTGTATTTAAATGAGAGATAAATGGTACCGCGATAATCTTGAACCCATCTGGGGCAAATGTACTTTAATCCAGAATTGATTTATTTCCAAGTCAAAGAAATTAGTTGATACAACTTCTGGCAGAGATATTATGAGATACCATCATTAAGAACTTCACAATTTCAATGTTACTTGGTATTTTGGAAATTCGATAAATATTTCAAAGAAAACGAATTACTTTTGTTCTTTTTTATCCTAAAATAAGTTTACTACAAACTGTTTTCTTTTCCTCCCTCCATACCTCTATTTTGAGGACGACCGGCATTTTTACCGAAGATCTCCTAACCCGCAGGCCATCGAACACCTCCATCATTACACCAACCTCAATTTATGTTTGTGTTAGAGCATATCGTGCTTGTCGATCGTCCTCCATCGATGGTGGAGTGTTCTGCCTAGTGATCTCGTCTACAGAGTAGGAAAGTACCGATGGTCTATCAGAAGCTATGCGAGAGCGATAAAGTAAGCCATAGAAATCCATGTGATAGACAAGGATGGCTATAATGAAGGCGTCTAATAATCAACGCCCATTTCGCCCTTCCACAAATAAGAAGTGGATTTATTTGTGAATTCTCTTCTTCCCAATAATGAGAATTATGAAAATTTAATTTTCCATTTCGGGTAAAAGTAGCTTCGTCACACCATAAAATTTTGGAAGCTTGCTCGTTATCCAGCGACAAAATTGCATACGTGACGCAAAATCTTCTGGTATCAAGCCATGTACACGTCGATAGTGATAGGCATGTAAACCTTGTCTTTAATATTCTTCCAACCTGAAATGTTAGTAGCACATCTAATCAATTCTGTTAAGGAAATCTTTAAGATATGTAGTACCGTTGGCCGAGGAACATTTATTTGCCTTGAAATGTTCCGTATGCTAGTCGTAGGATCTTGTTCAATAGTGTCAAGGACCTCCGCTTCCCTATTAATCCTGGGACGTCCTTGACCCGGTGCCTTTCGAAAAGTGGCGGTTGCAGCTAAGTTGCGGAATACCGTAGGGAATGTCCTCCTTGATGGCAGCCTTCGGTTTGGAAACCTTCTCCCGTACTCGCGTTCTGCCGCTGCAGCATTACCATCGCAAAAGCCATAAA